>NW_010126633.1:12287-114540 GCF_000699245.1 Pterocles gutturalis
GCAGTATCATGGATTGGAAGGACGAGTGCATCCCCATTTGTGGGGGGAATCTGCATTCACGTCTAACCTGTGCTTTTGTCCAAACTGTAATCCAGGGCTTGCGTTCCTGCACAGCAATCTTCAAAGGTCTGAAAAGAGGCAAGTGAGACCAGAGAGCGATGATCCTGGAAATAAAAAGCAGATACACATTTTGTGCATGTATCTCTGACTATATACCTCTGGCTCACCCTCTAGAAAAAAATTAAAAAAGGCAAGATTTGTTTGTAACGGTGACATTAATATAAATGGTGCTGAAGGTATACTTTTCAGCTGATATTGCAAAAGTGAATGCTCACCACATAGTTGTGCGTAGGAGGTCCTGCTAATGAAAATACTTATATATAATTTAAGAAAAAAAGAAGCTTTTGTACTAAGAAATTATGGCTTAAAGCTTTCTTATTTGGGAAAATTCCAGCCTTTGTGCTTATATCCCAGTTATTACAGTAAAGACTTCCAAATGGGAGATATTTTAGAAGAAAACAGTACCCGAGTGATAAGGGTACTGTGCTTATTTTTCTTCAAGCAGCTGTATGCTTTTAGTTTGAGAAGGAATTTTAAAAGGTTCTAGATGAGATGGTACAAATCAAACCTATTCTTATAATATTTATATAAAATATGTCAAGAAAAAGGAATAGCAGGGACTATGAAAAACCATTGCCCGAGAAACAGCAATAGCAGGGTCAGAATGCATCTTATGGACCACAGTTCTATAGAGATAAAAATATATGAATCTCTCTGTAGCACAGAACAATAAAAATTATTTTAGAAACACAAACCTGTCACTAAACAGGAAAAACATCTCCTTTGTCATTCCATTTAACTGCCCATTGACGATGCCTTTTGTGGGAAGACTTTTACCTGAAAGACTTGTGTGGGATGCCATTGCTGAAAATACGCACAGTGGCCAAGCCAAGGTGATGTCTTGTGACTCTGGAATCAGTACTGGCTACTACAGTATCTTCTCCTGTAGGGACATTAACATACAGATAACATTAACAGAAAGAAAATTTATCAGCAGTGACAGAAAGGCAAGGAAGATTGGTAAGATCCAAGGGTACGAGGGGAAAGATCAAAAAACATCACAGAGTCTATCATCAGTCTGTTCCCGGGTACCTACCAGAGAAAGTGAGATGAAAAAAAAGATGAGAAGAAAGCTGCTGATGGGGTGACAGAAGCAGCTCCTCTCTAGGACAATGACAGAACAGTAATTATAGGCAACGACAACGTGATGGAGAGCTTCGCCCTCCACCTTTAGAGGAAAGGATCTCGGCAAAACACATGTGTCAACACACTGTGGTAGGAGGGACAGGGGCTGAAAGGAAAGGTGAAACATCCTCTGCCACAGCCGCTATCACAATGCTGACGGTATCAGGAGGGAGAAGAACCTCACGCAAGAGAAGTGGGTAGATGTGTCTCTGCAGAAGAGAAGCAGGGCAGCCGAGCAGCCCATGTCTCAGACGGTGCTCGGGCTGCAGGTGGCTGAGCCTGCCACGAGCCTGCCAGAACCGCGTATCAGTGCCAGGTGCTGCCAGCAGCGGTCCTCAGAAGTAGCACTTACATATTTATTTCAGTTTGCAATACGCATCTTTCCAGTGCTTCCTGCAGTCTGATGTCATCACAAACCAAAGAGCGTCACAGGACACGCTGGAGCTGCAGCCCCTCCTGCAGAAGCCCTGAACAACCACCGACGCCAAAAGCTAACAAACAGCCCCTTGACACGACGAGCAGCCTGCAAGGCAGGGGAGCAGAACACCGTCAGACAGAAAGCAGCTTCAGTAAATAACAGCATGTTTCTGAGACCTGCAGTCTTTTCGTCAAAGTAATGAGCAATTAGTTTATTAGATAATATTCAAAGTCATAATTTATCTCCAAGTCCAACCGATAGCAATCAACCCATTGCTAAACTCTTTGATATTATTTTCCATTAAAACATTTCTAGTTCATTTGGTTATAATTATTACAATTTCTTTATATCTTATTTTGTCAAGAATGGTTGCTTACATGAAGCTCCTGTCAAAACTGTGTGACTTTTTGTTTGCAGTATATTAGCGTCTAGGGAGATACTGAACACTGGGGACACATTTATGCTGTCCTGTAAAAACCAGAGCTCCAGGCTGTTCTCCACAGATTTCTGTCCCATCCTACTGCTCACATCCTGACCTGTCCTGTGTCTTGGGTCTGCACCGAGGCAGGGGGTGACCAGCCAGGAGCGGTGGCAGCACCCCGTCGATGTTGCTGGCTTATGCCACGTGGCACGGAGAATTGGGACCCACCTACAAGCATTAGGTGTAAGCAAAGATCCTCATTGTCAGCTCTGCGTAGCCCATCTAGAGAGCACTGTCAGAGTCTGAAAAGAAAGAAATACAGAATTTTTTTCCTGTTTGCATGCACACGTGTGTGCTCGCTCTCTCTCACACAGGCAGATACTATAAGGACCCATAAAAGATCAAAAGCAAATAAATGAAGCAAATTAATGAAAATGAAGTGTAAGACTCTAATCACACCCAACCATGCCAAAAAAAAAAAAAAAAAAGCTCTGAACAAATTAGTATGTAATACACTACTTCAGACAGATGTTCAAACAGGAACAAAAGGAAATAAGAAGGAAAACCATACAATGCTGGCTTGAGAACTTTCAGGAATATGAAAAAAAAAATATAAAGGATAATTTCCCATTTAGCCTGGAGCAGAAATAAGGCCGGATTGTGATCCATTGAAGATACTCTTCCCACTGCCTTCAACAAAATCACCATCCAGCCTCTGCATAACAGCTGAGAAATATGTTTCCCAAACAAAAAAGGAAGGGACGTGCCTTGCAGGGCCCTGGGCTCCTGGATGTGGGTTAGCAGCTAACCCCAGTCACAGGGTTCTGCTTGACTCTCACAGTATTTTGTTTCTGCTCCTCTGTAACTATTATTACCCACATTTTTTTGACCAGGGAAATCACAAATGTTTTCTTTAACATGCTAGGATTTTGGAACATCTGAGTTCAGTTGTGATGATAAACAGATGAACAAACTTCTGCCAGTGTGAGAGCTGCAGGGTGTGTGCATCCCCACCTTCGCAGGCACAACCTGCAGCTCCCCAGAACCTCCAGGGTTTCCCAGTCTGTTCTGTCTACTCACTCCAAAAGAATTAAATCTGTCACTGTTTGGAGGGAGAGGGTACGCACAGTCATCAGTGATTCACAGCAGTTTCACATCCTCTGCATTTTCTGGCATCAAAATACTCAGTGTTATTGCAGCCACATAACTGGTTTTCAATCTATTCCTTTAACACAAACTGTACTGGATGGGGATTGATGCCAGCAACTTTTTGTAAATTTATCACTGTAATTTTGCCATTTCAGAATCGCATTCTCAGATACTAGAAATGTGTGTTGTAAGATGTAATATATACAACAGATTAATAAAATGGTGATCTTGACGGCACCTGGTGTTGGTAAGAAACAGGAGGATTTTGGGGTGAAACTGGTTTTTAAAAAGCAGAGCAAAACATCTTCCCAGAAAAGACTTATATTTTGGAAAACCTGTTGCCTTTGTCTCACAGCACAAATGGCCACAGAAGCCAGCTGTGTGTTGACTCTAACGTCCTCCCATGGGCTGGTGTGTCCTTTGACCTGCAGCTTCACCAGGTCTCTGTGGCATGTTTGGGGTATCATCAGTCCAACTCCTGCACGAGCAGCCCCTGGTTCACTGGGCTCTGCCCGTTTGGTCTCACGCAGTTGGTTATCCTTCACCAAGCAGATGCTTAAACAGCTGGAACTTCCCCCTCAAAAATACATCAAACAATTATCCTTTTTGCACCTGTTTTCTGATTGTCTCATTTCTGATGTGGTTTCACTGAAGGACTTTACTCAGCCATATGCAATACCTCGTTTAAAGGTTAGCAACCTTTACACGTCGATCTTCCTGAAGGTCCATGTTCGTTGCACAAACCATCCTTACAAATAAATAAATCTTGAGCAGCTTAGATTTTCTAGAGAGGACTATCCTTTATCTTTCCTTACTGACTCGAACTCCTCTCTGGAAAGGCTTTCTCCTTAGCATAAGAACCTGCATTACCCACCGTGCTGTTGCTTAGTTTAAGCCCTGCTCAGTCCTTTCCTCTGCAGAGAAACGCTGCCCCAGCCACGCTGGTGCACAGCCTGAATTATTTACTGGCACTGGGGAGGGCACTCCCTGGCTCGGCAAGCCTCTCATCTCTCAGAGGGCAGGTCACCAGTGAACCTCAGATTACTGTTAGATTGCCAGATTGTCTTAACCTGAGGTCCTGGCCAGCACAGTTCTCCCCACTGCCTTCTCCAGACAGATCCAGAAGGTGCCAGGAGACCCTGACATTGCTGCCTGTGTCCTCGAAGGTGACACTTGCCTGACCTTCCAGGACTGATGATTGAGTCTCTTCAAACAGGGTTTTAAGAGCTGGGTGAATGATTTCTTGTCCAAACAATAAAAGCAGCTCTTGACTCATCACGCCAGATTGAGCAAAATGCCTTTGGGAAGCAGACAAAGCAGTTAAAGACTTTTCCATCTGCTCATTTGAATTTGTCCACAATCAGTTCAGGCACAGGACTTGGTGCTCTGTCCTATCTGCACTTTGAATCTCTGAAGAATTTCTGAAGAAATCAGCTCCCTGAGTGGTAAGATCATGAGTTTGCATACTGTGAAAGGCCAGAGTCCAGGAACGGAGCCATGAAGCTGAAACCTCATCCCTCTGTATCTCAGTTACATCTGAGAGCTGGGGAAAGGGAGAGCTGCTCATCAGTAATGTTATACTCTAGAAGTACAGGCTTGGCTTCCCCACTGCTGTGCAGGAGAATTACTCATTACACTACCAAACAACCGGGAGTGTTATTCGGCTGTTGCTCTGCTCCAAGTGGGGGTGAGAGGCATCAGAGATCTGGAGCGCTTTTGAGAGTCGCAGTGACACCACTGCAAGCTGTCTTCTATTTTAGTGATCAAGGAAGGAAAAGAAACTGGCTGAGAAGTATGCTGCTGCAGCAAGATTGCTTCTCGCTTCTGACCTACCTTGTTTATAAAGTTATACATTTACTTTTGAGGTCAGGGGAGCTATCATGGATTTGAACTTGATGTAATTAGGAAAAAGCATCAGGTCATAAAAATGCAGAGTATGTCCCTCCAAGGGAGGCAAGCAGGATTTGTTGGTCTTGTCTGGAAGGAACAACACAGAATGAGAAAAAGTATATTCAACAATAAACTGCAAAAATTGTGGTTGACTGTCACACTGATCTTGATGGGCTTTACATTATTGTAATTCATTTCATCTGTCTTGTTCTCTTTTACCATCTGTCCTGCTTCTTTCCTATCCATGCAAATACTCTTCCCTGAGCTGGCACACCTTACTCTGTCCTCCTGTCCTCAGGGATGCACCTCTGTAGTTTGTGGGGGTTTTTTTTATTTTTATTTTTTTTTTTTAATAATTTCTATTCCCTCACTCCAAAAGATAAACATGACAACTCATTCAAATAATTAAAGGCTTATTATTAAAACAGAAAACACTGAATAAGTTAATGAAAATATTTAATATTTAATACATTGTGTCTTTCTCCTATTTTACATAGCGCACCAGGATAATACTGACATACTCTGAAAGTGAATATACTCAGAGACTCAGCTTCTACTTTAACTGCAACAATACAGAACGGAAACTAGGAACGGTTTAACTGAACGGCAGATAGAGGAAGATTTAAACAGAATTAACCAATAGAGACAGATGCCCATGAACCTCCATTTACCCTCAAATTGTCTGTGTTTTTTTGAGTAGGATCAACTCTTTGGAAAAAAAAAATATTTGATTGAGTATACACATATTTGTGTGAGGCAACAACAAAGCCTGGAATTATATAATTCCAAAATATTTTTGCAATTGCCCCTAAAAGTCAGCGATTTTCTGATGCTGTATTAGGTCATAACATAATACCCCTTACCAGCTGAACACACAGCCAGGGCCAAGCAGCCCTGGAACAGTACTTATGTTAATTAAAAATAATTTTTTTGAAAAAGTTTTAGTCTTAGCAAAGAGTTTAAACTTAATGTGCACCTCTGAATTTACCTTTCTTCTTATGTCAAGAAAGTATTTGCAGCAACATTGTCATTAGGCTGTTATGTTTGTGATATTAGGGACATATGATGGCAATTAGAGAACCTCCAAAAATCCTGGTAGTGTACCCAGACACGGCTATAGCTATTTTAAGCAGATTTATACTTAGGGCATCAAAGAATGTCACAGAGAGAAGAAAATGTGGTAACTGTTGTTTTAAATTATAGCTATCATTACTTCAAAAGGATATTCAATCAGAAACCATTGCAAACTAAAATTATTTATGTCTTCTGACACTGAAAGGAAGGTAGGCAGTTTCATCTTGTCATCTCTTAATTTTTTTTTTTTTTTGTCTTTAATAAAAGTACTGTTTGGTCTGTAAGAAACAAGTTATAAGTCCAGGAGGAATGAGTCAGAACAGGTCTCCTGCTTGTTTTTGACCTTTCCCTGCCTGTCAGCCTCATTAAATACTGACGGTTCTTTGCTAGTTATTTTACAAAAGCTATTGGAAAAATGAAACAAAACTGTGCAACGGGGCTGCTTTGGCAACTTGGACGTAATGCTCAGCAGTGTTTGCCCAGCAAAACAGTTTGTGTGCCAAGCAGTAACAGGTAGAGCTTTTTTACTCATAGGAAAACTCTTCCCTACAAATCAAAAAGACAGAAGCAGCGAAGCCACGGTTGCTTGCAGAATAAATGTTGAACAAAATCATAAGATCGTGATTCAATTATCCAGGGGATTCGTGACCTCTTCTGGCAAGCAGAACAGACCTCCCATTTGTAAAATGTTTAAAAGCAAGGAACCTTCTATTCAACAAAATGTTTACAGGTTGGCCATGGGATGGCCTGCAAAAATTTTCAGTTAGAAGTTTCAGAAGTTGATCTTAAATAAAGTGGGGAAAAAAAAAAATCATTTGGATGTGCCTGCTACCCCATTCCTTCCTGATAATGTGCTGAGCAAACAGTGACAGAGAAGTGTTATTAAATAAAAAAGAAGAAACACCTAAAAATGAGTGAAAAGGATCTCACGAGAAGAGAGAGCAGAAAAGGATATGTTCTCCATGCAATAAACACTCCTTAAGAAAAATAAGAATCCCATATTCCCAGCTGCGGGGAAGCAGTAAGCTGCCGAGGGCTGCAGTGAGGAGGAGCAAAGAGCAAAAGAGCCCAAATCAAGAACCAAAGCCTGTCTGGCAACTTCCAGAAAGCAGGACCATTTCTGAAGAACATTCCCATTTTGAACAAGCAGCTCTGAAAGCACTGCCCACAACCGCAACAGTGACTGACGGTCTCTTCAGCACGGAGGGCAATACACCAGGGAAGCGGTCAAGCCCCTCCACTGTCAGGTGTCTCTGGTTGACTTTTTTGCTCCCAGTAGAGCCAGTTTAAGACCCAACCACCCAGCAGAGTAGCCCTAGGCAGGGTCACAGCTGGGCGGAAGGCAGAGGGGTGCTTCTGTTCTGCTGGCACAAGAGAGGGAATTTCCAACCCAGCCGACCCAGGATTGCCGCTGCCGTTCTCCTTATCCGAACACCGAAGTCACGCCGGTTCTGCTTGCAGTTGATCCTCTGCACTCACAGCAGAAGTCAAAATCAAACAGGTTCAGCACAGAATGCAGGACCTGAAATTTAGAAAAGTATCCAGTAAAAAACAAGAAAAGAAAACAACTGAGCGTAACACACATGGCCACTCATTTAATTGTTGGCATTTTAGCTATATTTTGAAACACGCACATAGTACTTTTCCAATTTGCTACTGAGGGTTTGTTTTTTTTTTTTTAACTCTTTCCTTGGTAGAATCTATTTGTGAAAAAACTTTTGCATTTCTCTGCTCCCCTTCCCAATTCTGCAATATCAACTAGTTAGCAAGCAGTTTGTACTGTTTATAGATTTATACAAATCTCCACAGTGAAAAAGCAAGTTACAGGCCCACATCTAAACAAGTAAGCAGTCTCCTGTTGATATCTATTCTCAGCAAAATTACTGATAGTAGTTTGCTCAGGCACAGAGTCCAGAACTGCATTTCTCCACCGAGATGCACGTGCCTTTTGGTCAGAAACATCATCCCAGCTTGCTATTTTTTTTGCTGCATGAGCAGGAGAGAGCACAAAGACTAGGGAGCAAGAGCAAATATCTTTCCTTAAGTGAACTAAAAAAAAAAAAAAAAATTAAAAAAAATCACTGAACATCTAAAGGAAATAAAAGACATAATGAAGAGACAAAAGATTCTACATGGAGAAGCAGCTGAAGAATAAGCATGTAAATGACACTGAAAACAGGAAGAGATGATCAAAACCTTCTAAATGTTTCATTCCACTGGGCAATTGCCCCTTCCCAAGGGGAGCACTGTACTTTCTAGATGTCATAAACCACCTCCCTGATGATCGCTGGTCTCTCTGGAGACACAGATGCGAGGGGACTGTTGGCACGGTGCACACTGTCCCTGTGTTAAGTCGTGGAGAAGGAAAAAGGCTGCCGACAGTCAGCTGTGTGTCTTTCCATTCCAGGTAACTACCACTTTAAGCAAATTGTTTCAGGGATTGGAACGTAGCAATAACTGATCTAATTAGTGTAGGCTGTAATTTAGGAGGGTTCATTATGTCACAGACATTATGACTCCTGGGTATTACTAAAGGACTCATTTGTAATACTCGAAATGAATTTCTCTGAACACATATAATGTCGCCCATATAACTAGTATGCAGCTTTAAGATGATCTGACATATTTAAAATCTCTGACTTTGAGCACGATTAAGTTTCCAGACAGTAATAAACAAATCAGCAAATAGTACAGATTTACTTCTTGCCAAGAGAAGGAAAAAAAAAAAAGATTTAATGGCTATTTCAGATTGAAATGGCGAGTAAACTCTGTGACAAAACTACAAAGGAAACTAATAAATCATGCCAGCGGAAATATATGTCGTGATTAAAGACACACACACAAACTTGCCAAGGCTTTGCATTTCTGGGTACAATACCTGTTTACTTCATCTAGCAAGGAAAAAGTTTAACAGCTTCTTAAGAGAAGTCAGTTATTTATTATTTCTGCTCTAAAAGCTCCTGCGAGCCTCCCTTCAAAAGCCCACACTCCAGGTAACAAACCCAAGTGTATGAAATACATAACGAGACAAATGCATGAAGTATATACGCAGGGTTCAGTAGTACAATGCTGAAGTAGAAACCGAGTTTTAATTAAGTTTAAATTGGTAATCTGAAGACGTTACAGATATAACCCCTATTATTTGTTTCCCTTCAGGCGTCTCTCACCAACCCAGTATTCCCTGGTTCTTTGCTTTTAGGACCTAACAAGTTCATTCTCACACACACAAATATGCTTTTCCTTTTTACTTATCTAGTGGCTGATAAAAAAAAAAAAGAAAATTCATCTGGAGAGCACTTATTCATGTGCTTAACATTAAGCAGTCCTTAGAGCCCCTGCCTGCACCTTCTTCAATCAATATTAAAGCCTCTGTTAATTCCATTTGTTCATGATCCCCACTCAAGGGGAAAATGTTATCATGACATTGACATTAGCGACTTCTACAGTGTCCTGTTCTGAACACGCTGATCTCCAGACCTGATCTAAAATTAACTGAAACTGATTAATTCTTTATTTACTTTCAGATAATTTGCATGGGACCTGCTTTCTTTGTGGGAGTCAGAACTCACATATTATTTATTTCTCAGCTTCCTTTTGAAAACATGAATTTTACAAAATTAGTTTTAAAAGTCCTAGTTTATAAAGAAGGATATTAGAATTAAATTCTGTACACAGAATACAGCATTGCTGCATCAAAAACGGGCATGTCGAGTTGCGTACGAAGCCAATAGGAAAATGCTGCAGCAGGAGCTGCTTTTGTTCCTTTGCAATATATTCCAGGTGCTTGGAGCACCCCTGGACTAAAGTCAGGAACTTTAAAAATAATTTTGAAAAAAAATATTTCCCCTAGAAAGCTAAAGGCCTGACTGTATGACTTATTCCCCATTACTTCCTAATACAGATGAGGGCTTAATATCTCTTAAATGGTTTTTAAAAATCTCAGATATAAATTTAATTTCCAGATACAAATTAGATTCCCATTCTCTTACAAAATGTTCTTTAATGTTGTTACCACTGGTATCCTTTTTGGCTGTCTAGGTAGCAAATATATTTCTAAGTGGGTACTGAACCAACTAGAAAGACTGACTGTATTTAGTCTTTAATTAAATGCTGACAGATTTCCTTCAATAGCATTAAGCTCAGAAGTGAAAAAACATAATTAAATGATGCTCCTATGCAAGCAATGATCAGCATTCTTGCATGCAAGGTGTGGTAGCAGAGTAAGCTAAGGATTACTTCTCAGTTTTAGTTTTCATATTAAAGTTCTTATAGCTCATGGGAAACCTTATTCTGCATGCATGAAACATAAACCAGGCAATTGTCCTAAGGATGCAGTGGATTTATAAAAGTCCATTAATCTGATTAATAATTGGATTGCTGACAAGTTAAGTGTCTCAGTGCTGTTAAAACTAAGTATATTTTAAACGTATCTGACTTCCTCCCATTATCTGTCATCTCTCTGAAGACGTGGGCAAATGAAAGGTTGCTATCATGAGAGATTGCTACCCCATGGAAGCCTCTGCATTGTTAATGGGCAGAGGAAAGCCCCAACATGAAGAGCTGGTGGGTTGTACAAGGTTTTGGAACATACTGATGAACTGAATGACAGCAGGAAAGGAGGGCTATTAAGGTTAATCTTTAACACTCCTGTTCTAAACGGAAATATTTCCAATCCTAGTGAACTCCTGCAATTTCCACGTGTATATCTAAAACATTCCTTTTTTTGTGGACATGTTCTACGTGACGTCTTGGCAGAAACTGAGAGATACAGACTCTGATCTTAGCTTCGCCACTGACCTGCCCTGTGACCCTGGATAAATCATTCCACTGTTCTGTTTCTCTTCTTACCTTTGCCTGTCTTGCTTTGTCAGAGAAAAAGTTCTTCATATGAGGAAACAACATCTAGTTACGTTTTTGTCTAACAGGTCCTGATCTCAGATGAAGCCTCTGCGTACTCTTGAAAATAATAAAAATGATGGTGAGGAACAGATGGTACTGACATTCACAACCCTCTTTCCAGCCCAAGAAATACCCCAGGATCAGCACAATTACACCTACAATATTGCAGTATGGATTTTGGCCATGACTTAGTGGGGTACAGGTGAGAAAATACACCTTTGTAGTCATTACTGCTCATTGATGAAAGTTTGATTTATATTAAATAATGGAATTATTTTCCATATTGTAAACACCAGACTAAGACCACAAACTCAATTAGACTGAAGAACCAAAGGAAATTGTATCACCAGTCCAGGCGGAATTGAGATGAGCCGTTCTTTGACTCCCTCCCCTAGCACTGCTCTGAACACAAGGGTTTTTCAAAATAAAGCACAAAGTGCTGCTCATGCTAGATCGAGACATAACTGCTAGGTAGGACAGTTCTGAGAGATTAATTTGAACCCCTCCAGCCAAGGAGATGACCTGCCTTACCCCCCTCAGAAGAGCACTCAAATAATCATCCTGTTTTATACAAGACTGGACATACTTCTGCCTCCTCCTGGGGCTATGTTTCATGGAGGATTGACCCTATCTTGGTACTTTGGGCCTCAAGCCTGGGAGATTCACATCCTGATCTGATTTTGGATCTCCATTATGTACACAGACTCCCAAGAAGGGCACCGGCTCCAGAAGGGCTCTCTTTAGAACCTCCTAAATTTTCCTTACTCAGTGTGCTGGCTGCTGTGACTCCAAGTTGCCTCAAACCATCTGACTTGGCTGAATCCCTCTACACCCCCATCTCACCATGAAGACATGCTCAGGCATGGCCTTACCAGTGCTGATGCATAAGGAACCATGTAAGAAAGCCAGTCCTACCCTCCAGCATGGGGATGGCCAACCTGTGATGATGAACTTCATGATGTTGACAAGCAGAGGAAGTAGAGCTCCCATGCTAAAACTACACCACATGTCCTGCACCAGGATTGTGTTAGTGGAAAACCTTCTAGGTAATTCAGATCTTCAGCTGTGGGACACTGCAAGTCAGCAAGGACTGTTAAAAATGGTATTCCAGGACTATGCTGGGGTGCAGTTGTGTGCTCACTCCAGCCCCATTAGGTACTGACAAACTGAGATACCCCATGGCAGCTTCCATCCCCTTACACCTGCAAACTTCTGCCTGTGTCTCCAAGGCATGTACCTGTCCAGTACCTCTCAGTCATAGTAAAATTTTGGTGTGTAGCCCGTAAATTGGAGGATTGACTACCTCCTCACTATCACCTCTGTCCTTGCCAGTAACACCATATGCCTCCTTCCACACAAAAGTTTCAGCTCCCTGGGAACTTCAGCAGAGCTGTGGAAGCTGTCCTAAGGAATCTGGATAAATGAACACATACACTAAGCTGCTGGGACAGACTACTCATAAAAATTCTATCACTTTTGAGTTGAGCCACATAAAAAGCAAAGAAAACTAGTGTCGGTTTTGGTAAACAGGCTTTACTAGAGAAACTACTGTGGGCCTAAAGAAAGCATCCAGAAATACTGAATAAAGCTAAGACCATAAGAAAAGATATAAGAAACTAACACTTTTCTTCCTTTCCTCCCTTTACCCTTCCTCCTTTATTTAAAGTAAGCCTGACTTGGTGCAACTCCTAGAAGTTACCTGCTGGGCACATCAGAAATGTATCAGTAACTAGAGAATGAAGAATATATCTCAGACCATGGAAAAGAAACCAGAATGAAAGCTTTGCCATTAGCAATATTAATGTTGGTACTGTCTGAGTTAAGACAGTTACAGACTGGAGGACTCGGTTTCTGCTCTTAGTTTGCGTAAGCAGGGATATCAGCAACTCATCCTGCGAAAAACAGGACTTCAGAAGAGAAGAGTGAGAGAAATTGCAGCCTTTTGTCTCAGATTACATGTCTAGGGGCTAGAAAAACCCTACTACCTCTTTTTTTTTCCCCCCTTCTAAAAAACAAATCAAATGAAACAGAAGGAAAAAAACCCCACCAACAACATAGCAACATGACAGTGATGTGGGTAATGATCTCTGGCAGCCTGAGATAAGATCACAGCCCTTGGGACTGGTGGAGCCTGGAGCTAATGGACCCCTGCTTTGGGGAAAAACTGGAAGTGTACAGGAAAAAAATGTTCAGCTTGTATATGAAAAAGAAAGGAGAGGTATGTTGCTAAATCTATTCCTTCTGAAGAAGCTCTTGAAAATATAAATGTATGAAAACATCTGAGTCACTTCTGCATCCAGGAGTGAGTGATCCCCTCTACCCTCACCAGTAATGCCAGGAAGGGCCACCTTACTCCCAGTTTGCCCAGGAACTATGCCATTTTCTGCTAGTTCCATCTTTTTTTTTTTTTTCAGTACAAGTCCCTGTGCAGATATTCTCTTGCTGAAGTCACTTTTTTTTTTTAAGGCAAACTTGTGCATAAATTTTAAATTGCACATATAATGAATAGGGTTCATCTAAATTACTTCCATCACTATCATACCCCAAATCTCCCTCAGATCTTGGGAACAAGCCTGCTCTTTCAGGGAGGTTGCTTGGAACATCTGTAAGATAATTGAATAAAAAAAAATGAATCAGTTCTGTTCCATGAAAAGATCCAGAAACTCCTCAAAGTCCACAAGCGGCTTTGTTGTTTCTATTGATTTTAGTAGGAAGGTGTGAAATACGATGACTACATGGCAGTGTCACTGAAAAATCGAGTTATTTATGGTTCTCTTCAGTTGGACCAGTTTCTCAAAATAATTCCTTGTTTATCTGCATTGGTGTTTGGACTGGTGCAGTGCAAGGCAAGAGCAGGATGGGAAAATCTTGCTTTCCTGGGATGCTACTTAAGCACATGTCAAACCGTGCGCTGGCCGCTGCTGAATCCTGAGCTCTGACGAAAATACAGCCCTTTCACTAGGTGCCGAACAAAGACAAGCCATGCTCCTGGTTAGTTTAAAAGCCTGGTATGAAAAAAAAAATCCCAGGGTTGGCAGCCCCGTGCATGCCTGAACAGAGGAAAATACGCTATGATCAAATGCCGAGTGGGTGGAAAGAGCAGGGAGCAGCGGTTCTGTGAATCCCGTCCTCCCCCAAGGCCTCGCTGTCATTAGGAGCACAGGTGTGCGGGTTTAAAAACACATGTCGCCCATACTGATATTTTAACAAGCGCTAGCAGTTTTAACAGGCATTTACTGGTCAAGATAAAGCCTAAGCTCCCCCCTCTGGGTTATCACAGTCAGCTAACATGTTAAAAATGGAGCTGCCTAGTCCAAGAAAGGGTTTTAACATGTGTTAAAAATAAAGTCCTTTTTGTACATGCATGGCTTAAGAGAGAAGAGTCCAAATCCCTTCTTCCAGCAAGAACAGAAAGAAGCAGAAGAAAAACAGGATTAGAAGCTGCATATGTGCTCTGTCGTCCTCCCTGTTTTCTTCCCAAGCTTTTATTTCGCTTTGCTCCACTTACCGAGTGTGCCACTGGGTGCCGATCCAATTAATTTCTATATTACCTTTCAAATCAAGCCCACATGCAGAACAGAGCTGGAGTCCAGGCCCTGACAGGGTCCAAGCATGATCTTCTGCTACCAAGTGCCCACCGGTACAGGGAACTGTTCTGCAAAGCAAATGCTTCTGAATACAGTGCTTGTCATCAACTCAAAATCTGTCATCTCTTTAAAAGCGTTAGAAACAGAGGATGAGGGAGACGCTCTCACATCCATCCAGCTCTGCCACTGGGAATGTATTAGAAAAGCTCACTGGCATTTTCTGGGGTGTCGGATGAGGCAGAATTTGCCCCAAAGATATGAAAGCAAAGTTTATGTCCATTGCTGTGTGACCGTATTTACACTAATACTGAACGTGGAGCTCGATGCCTGGTGCTAATCGTTCGTTCAATCTGAACATACCTCTCTCTAGAGGCAACAGAAGTCTAAGTTGAAACACTGTAGGAAATAAAATGTCGTTTAACTGGAGAGAGGAAAGAGCCATGTGAAAGTAAGAGAATTCGAGGGGCACTCCTTTCTGCTGCCATTTGTCATGTATGACACAGGAATGTTGACATCATCCTCTGATAAATGACACTGGCACCTGCATCAGAGAGATATTCTTCCGCAAAATGGAAGTTTGAAAATCCAGCAGCAGGGCACTACTAGTAGGATCCAGGAGCTTGCAAGAAAGGAAAGATAGATGATGGCAATTTTCTTCCAAAGAGAAACATAAGACTTTGTAAGAACCATTCTCTTTCGCTTCCCCTTCTGCTCCCTCTGGGCTTTGGGAAATGATGCTGTTTTCTAAATCTAATAGCAGCTTAGACACAAGCTATATGTTATCCAAGAGCTAACCTGTGGCATTCGTGCCACCACCCAGGCCAGGGGATAAGTGTCAGAAGGTGCACCAGGGAATGGGAGCTTCAAAGAGGCTGGTCTGGCTTCTGTCCCGGGCCGGTCAGAGATGTCAATGAACAGTCCACTCCAGCACTAATTCTTCCAAATCTCACCTCTGCATCCACAACCTGTAACACAGAGACCTTTTCCTCTTAGAAGGAACACATCTCCATCCAGCTCCTGGGGAGGCGTTCTGTACAGCTGCAGGTGGGTTTGTGGCAGAGGAAGATTCTCAAGCGACTTCTGCACAGCCATGCAAAGCCTGCCATGGCACGGTTCAACACCGGCAGGCAAAGGTCATGAAAGAAATCTTTTTACTATGTCTTCTTAAGACAGACGCATCACAGGTTTTCTGTTTTCAAAATCTCAAGACCAGTGGATTAACTGTATTTGTGAGGGAAAGTCCTGCTACTCTTAAAAAACAAAAGCAAATAGATATGTTTTCCCTGTCAGATTTTCCACTTGGTTGGCTCATGGAATTTATGCACAGCTTGATTTTTCTTCTAATTGTATGATTTATTTATCCCAGAAAAGAAGGAAAAAAAAAAAACCCCAAAAAATGATTGGATCTGGAACAGCAGGTTAGGAAGGCGAGTAGGCAAGCTCCATGAGCCTGGGTCATCCCCAGGAAACCTGTGCTCAGTGCCAGTGACCTCCCTCACTACCAGCTAGTCCCAGTTTGCTCTAGCTCGCTAACTACTGTCCAGTCTATTTATCATTTGCCATCTCTAGGGATCACTGTGCAGTGATACAGACTAATAGCCCAGCAACATGCCAAGACATATCCTTTTCATCCCGCACAGCCAGCACTGTCTTCCAGAGCTCTGAGTGCATGAGGGAGACTGGAATCTGGACGAAGAACAGCTGGCTTCAAACACACCCCGACAAGCCAGCGCTGGCTGAAAGGAGGAAACGCTGGGAGAACGAAGCAGTACGCAGGCTCACCTTGATTTGCAGGACTCTTTGTCCAGGACAGTTAAAGTATTATGGTGCTTTTGGATCTTACTGAATCCATCTCTAGTATTGAGCACTGGAGTAGGAGCAATCTCTGCACTCCCGATTCTCCTGCTGGGATAACAGCCCCACAGTCATGCCTTCAGTATTTTCAGGTTGGGTCATCATGACCTGGGCTACATAACATGTTTGCCAGGAAAACACACTTTCATCTTCTAACCCAGAGAAGCAAAAGAGAGCATATCATACTGACGTGCTTCTCAGGCTGCTTTGGACTAGACACTAATTAAGCTGCAGCCTCGCGACTAGTGAGTCCCAACCAGCCGGGCTGAGTGCCTTCCCCCCCAGAAAGCCCAAGACCTTCTGCATCACAGTGAAAGGGGAATGACAACCCCTTTCTGCTGATCCCTTGGCTTGATGGGGTTAGATCAGCCCCATTTGAAAAGGCTGCTTGGCCAAAGGTAATTCATTTGTCTCATCATGTCACAAATGTATGGTTATGGCCATCACAGAAAATAGAGACAGAACTTTCACACTCAGGCACATACCAAATTTAAGTGTTTAGGCTTGGGCAAGCAATTTCCAGCAGCCTGCTTTTTACAAGAAAACAGTAACTTCAGGGACTGAGGGAGAACGTGAATTCTTACGAAGGAGGGTGAGACAGGGGATTGGTTTTTATTATACGCATTTTCTTCAAAAAAATATGGAAGTTTATTATCCTTGCAGTCTTGATACTCCTAAGAGTTTTTCTGTAGCAACCTATTACTTGATTATTTATACTGTTTAGAGCACAGCAATGATGACATAATTTTATTGTAATAAAGATAAATATTGTCCGAGAATGTCAGAAGGCACCATATCACCTGTTATGTGTAATGATTTCAAAATACCCTAAAGAAAAGTCTCTAAAGGGCTTGTTGCAGGAAAATACACACACATACACGTCTGATTTTGATTAAAATACAAGTTATTGAAATGCTCAGCTCAGTCCAAGACTAGAATCAACTGTTCAGCCCTACAGATTGAAACACAGAGTAAGGGAGAAAAAAAAATCCTCCTAGGACTCTCCATATTCTCTATGCATTGGCCAGACAATGATCTAATAACAGCAGAGACTTTGGGGATATTTGTTTATCAGCTCTGAGCCCAGTGAAGAGGCTCAGAGGTAACACGGCATTTCACCGGCGTTCTGTTGGACCAAGCCTTGTTGTACCGGTAACGTTACCCTAAAGGAGCCTGTTCACAGGAGGCATTCAAGTAATGCTGCAAAAGTGGTAATTCGAAGATGGTTGCAAACACATTTGTGGACACAAATGAGGCAATAATGAGTCTTCATATTTTATCTATGTAAATGAGACTATAAAATGACAGGGTGGGAGTCCTGAGGGTTTCTCCCAGAGCAGTGATGTTAGACTGATTCTTCATCCAGGCAGTGGGGGGGTCTCTAATAGTTTTGATTATTAGACTCCTGACTATCAGTCAGGAGTGCAGAATCAGGCCCTTAGCACCGACAAAAATCTGCCCTCAATCTCCTCTGACTTCTCATTTGAAAGTATGTTTAGACACAAATGCAAAACGCAGAAGATTGAGGGGATGGAGGCTAGGAGGAGGAAAGTTGAAGGAAAATATGCTATAAATATCAACTGGGTCATATAAAAAGATTAAGTACAAAAGACAGCTTTCTTGTAATGTCCAGCTGTTTCTCCTAAATATTCTAGCAAACCTACATATGTACAGTTTCAGAAATGTACCAAGAGGGAATATTAGTACTTCATGTAAAAAAAAACCAAAACAACTCCATAGGATTGCTAGTGGTTTTGAAGCTCTAGTGCCGAGATCTGTCAGGATAGGACAGGAGTTATTTCAACAGTACTAAATAGCTCTCCCACTGCTTTAGTGGGGATTGATCCATTTTCACCCATTCTTGCCTTTCTGCAGTCACACACAGATGTAAGACAGATTAAGGCTCTGTGGAAATAAAATAAAATAAAAAAGACACCTAGGAGTTTTTTGACTTCCCCTACAGTAAAGTGCAAGGAGAGGTGAATAAAGCCGCACAAACAGTAACAAAATGACAAAGGTCCTGACTGATAGTTTATCGAGATGACAACTCAGTGAGTTTTTCGACATCTTTGGCACGAAGACTATTTTTGTCTTTCCACAAGTTAAAACATATGTACGATCAAGACGACTGCCTGCCTGTCTGTTGAAGCTTGTTTCTCCCCATTACCTCTCTCTGAGCTGTACCCGACTGCAAAATATTCCTTCTGCATTTTAATGTACTTTAGAACAACACTTGACAATGCTTGAAAAGAAACCAAAGAAAAATAACAAACCATTATCAACATATTATTTATGCGGGATCCAAAAATCTGAGAAACATCACTAACAAGTCACTTCAATTTTCAGCTCCAGATCTCAAGCCTGGCAAAGCATCATTATCCATCCCTGGCTGCACGGTCACAAAGAGAAGGTTTGATTGCTGCTTCTTGCAGCAATTCATACAAGTGCAAAGTGAAAGCAAGAGGCTTTCCCTCTGCCTTGGCAGCACTTTATGCTCTGTTTTGGTGCAGAGCTCTGCACAAGCTCTGGGACTGCAGAGGACTGAGCCCTGGGCTCCTGCCCCCTGCTCAGTCCCTGACCTCCAGCACCAGGTCTCTTGCCTCCCAGCCCCGAGCGCTGGTGACTGGACCTCGCTGCACACAGCATCTAGGCTCTGGAATGCCTCAGATTTGGCTCCAGACGCAATAAGGATTACAAACTGGAGAGCACAGTGGGAATAAGAGACGGGTTGTCCCCTATGACTATCCATCACTGTTTCCCATGTGTCTGGGCAAAAGCAAAGCAAAGCTTTCTCAACAGCCCAAAGACAAAAATAGGTTGTATGCATTTTGAAATGTTATACTTTCCCACTCTTAGGCTAATAAAAGTCAGAAAATAGAGAAGGCATTGATTTTATACTTTCCAAAGTCACTAGTATAAGAGTACCCCTAAAATTTATATTTTCAAATGATAAAATATTGAAGTAGGGTGAAGTAGTTAAAACAACATTTTTCAGAGCAAAGTGCTTAAAAATGAAGGACTTCCATTACACACAAATTTTGCTATCCCTTTTTTATCTACAGAAGTTTAGGCACAATGCAATTAAACAAGCTGCTGCACAGTCATATGGCAAGTAAGAACCAGTGAGCTTATTTATTTGTTTTGAGGTTTAAAATGTGAAACTGAGTGAAAACTTGATGGTTTCAAAACTAAGAGAATGTTGTAGTGAACGTGATCCTGTCATATCATCATAAGTTCTCAGAGATGCCAAACAGAATTTTAAATGAACAATTTTTGTGTTGATAATGCCAAAAGTCAGAACAATATTGGATACTTCTAGGACTTCTGGTTTGTGTCTTCTTGGCCAGCTCCAGGAATTTGTCAGGGACCGCTGAAGGCACAACTGTCATGGTTTCAGAGAAAAGATCTCAAGATGGTGGCTGTAGCTGGGGCAGAGAGAGCACCGAGTTACAGACACATATGCCTAGTAGTTTATTATTATTAAATTTTAGCAAAGCCCTGAATCATACCCAGATACACACAAACACCCATGAACAAAAGCACACACTTTAGAACAAGGCTTCCCTGACAGCATTTGTTGTATTTTGATGTCAGGCTAAGGAAATATGTTGGCAACTCCTACACACAAAATCTCTTTTCCACAAACAGCATATTCTGCCAGTATAAAATTCATCATCCAGCCGTACAAAGGACACAGGGCCAAGGGGCTTGAGTGACACACCAAAAAACCTCAAAACACATGTCTGAGCTGCCACATGACTTGAATAATGCTATCCGCGTACAGCAGGGAACCTAAGCTCTGCAAGCTGCATCTTCAGAATATTTTGCAACATCCTCTAAACTCACTGCAGGGAAACAATAACGGATACTAAAAGTGGTTTGACCACTGCAATGACAGAGACCCTTTAATTATTATTATTTTATTTTTTTTATAGGGCAGATGGTGAATGGAGGGTAAGTCAGTCAACACTAAATACCTGAGCCATGCATCTTGGTAAAGAAAAAGAGGTACATCATCTCAGCTGCTCTTCAGTGGAATAAGTGCTGAAGTCATATAACTGGTTACTTGAGGCCACGGGTCATCTCTGAAATTGAGATAATTCCAAATGAAATATTTTAATGATACAAGGAAAAAGCACCCCTGTGGGGAAATACCTTAATAAAGCAGGAAGGAAAAGTCCTTCATGGAACACTGGTTTAGTTGGTTCTCCAGGATTCAATTGCAAAGACAAAACTCACACCTGAGCCAAATGGATGCATGAAAGATAAGAGTTATCAATATTTCTGTCCTCAATTTCTTCTATTTTTGTCCCACTTTTCAACACTGTGAGAACAATTTAGAAATTGTTCATGAAATTAATACTAATGAGCACGGAGATATTTTACTGTTTGTCCTGACGGGTAATTCCTGAGAAGGCGGCAATTTCTGCAGGCTCTACTGTCCCATAAATAAACCATCAACAAACCAAAACTTGGAATCTAAAAACTGCAGAAAAGCGGAATTGCATTCTGTTTTTAAATCTCAGTTTAATAAATCTTTTTGGTGGTTTTATGACTAATGTAAGACTGTCTTATCTCATGCTGAAAGTAGGCAAATTCCATCTGTGGTTCATCTGAGAAGGAGCAAACATGCAGTAACAATAGAATTTGATGAAAAAAGTGCTGGGCAATTCTACATGTGACCTGTGATATTGTAAAGGCAAGAAGTATCTCTGTGAAAATGCCCTTTTTACTTAATCAGAAAAATCAATATAAGTTGAACGGGGAGAATACTTCTCTTTTAAATACTATTATTTAAATAGCGCCCAGCCCAGGTCTTGCCCCTCCGCCTTGCTCCTGCCGGTCTGCCTCCAGCCCGGGCCATACACCCAGATGACTAGGGACCTGTAGCACCCAGCCTACATCAATTCGCTTCCTTAGAAATTATTAGACTGCTGGGGACTGTGGGGCAGTACCTCACCCAAGGGGGATTTGTTCTCCTTGCTGCAGCCATCCCCACGGGTGCTTCTTGGGCGACTACGTTACTGAGAACCGCAGCAATCCCTGTGACAATATTTCAGGGGCAAATTCTCTTTTGATACTGTAGGAAAATCCTTGCCAAGCTGACGCTACATATTAAAGGGTTCCCAAGAACAGAAAGCAGAAATCAAATTGAACAGGATATTAATACCTTGTAGCTGAGGAAATGATATTTCCTTTTGATTTTACTTTTCGCTTTGTGAAGTAGCCAAAACCTGCAGTCCTGCATAAATGGAACCAGCTCACCGGGTTCTCCACAAAGGAACAGCAGTGGCCGTCCTCCCGCCATGCACGCAGCAACGGCAGCCACCTCCAATGACTCCCTTCCTAAAAACTCTCTCCAGAAACCTGGCAAGTTTAAAATAATCAGGTCTACTTCATCCCACACCCCCTCCAGATCTTTTAACCATCCTGTTGGTTTCCACAGCAGCAAATATTAGTTGGCTCGTGATTAATTCATCTGAATAGCCCACAGATGTGAAGAGAAGGTTGAAAACCTGAAAAAGGTTTTTCACAGTCCGATTTCATTCTGTTTCTTTCTGCTGTGCACTAAGATCCCACTCTTTTATTGCTACAGAGAATATCTGAGTGCATGGATCCAAAAAACATGAACGAGTGCTACCTGGGCTAAGGCAGCTGGAAGGACAGAGCCCCCTCCGGTATCGCCTCTGTGTTTTGAAGGGAGCCAGACTGAAACAAGTGGATGTGTTAAATGACAATGCAAACTTAGTGACAAAATTATTCCCAAAAAAGATGAAAAGTGTTTTCTGTTGCACGACATATTCTGGTGGGCTGAGGACACTCTGCTCACACAAGAAACTCTGAGTGACCCACTGTGACTTATTAATGCTTCACACTCTGCAGCGTGAGGTGGCTGTCGCGTGTGGCTGACAAGACATGTCTATTAGGGTTCACATAGGGCAAAATGTCTTACTGTCTTCTAAAAAAGGATCTATCACACTTTACTAAGCTAGATGAGAGAAACCACTTGTGTCAAGGTAAAAACTACCATTTTCACAGCTGCTGAAATTGCCTTCAATGATAAACAAATCGACCGCTGCAGCCAAAAGGTGCAGGTTGGCCAACCTGCCTTTACAGAGTGTCTGCAGCCCTGTGCACAGCCCCTGACCCCTCCAGCCTGACCTGGGCCCTGGGCTGGCCAGAACTGAGCTGCTGGCACATGCCCTGCATCCTGCAAAGCATCTTCTGTGGATCTATCCCATGGTGTGATCCCACTGCAGGTCACGGGCCTGCTGCACAGACCAGGCTGTTCCTCCTTTTCCCTCCATGCAGCAGCCCAGAGGAGAGAGTGAGGGCTGGCCATCCAACAGGTCTGAGGAGGGCTGCTTTCGTTATGGCTGGGGAGCTCCATTACATCATGGAAGAACCACTTCAGGAATAACGCGCCAACATATCTCTGTTAACTGGATCCTTAGATCCATAGATTGGCACGAGAGGTGCATGCATAGATGCACATATCTAAAGAAACCCATCTGTAAGTATGCTCTTTAGGGACTGACTTTCTGAAAACATTAGGTTGCACTACTTGTACATTTTCCAGGCTCAATTTAATTCAGCTTTTGGAGTGCTGGCATGGCGCAAATTAGTTGGTCTGCATGCCAGCAGCCATCACTAGTGTAACAGCAGAGCCAAATTGGGGAAACATTAAGAAGCACGTTTTGTGTACATAATTGTGTGTTTACAAATGAGGCATTTGAATATTATATAGTTAGTCCTGTGCAACACAGAGATGGGAGTCATAAGAGTAAGAAAATTTGGCATCCTGGTATGAAACTCTGTCCAAAAACATCATTTAATCCAGACAAGGAAAAAGACCGATCAATTATGCCAGCAAGTTTGAAACAGCACTATAAAAAGAAAAAGTGACATGGCATAGGCTTGTGGTTCCCAGCTAATGGAGCTAAAACCTACCATCAGATGGTTTGTATTTTACATTATTGTCAAACAAAAATAAATCACCCGAAACACAGCAGAATCAAGCCTAACTGTCAGGACATACCATAAAAAAAAGCAGCTAGTGGTTGAAGTGAAAATTAAGAAGTGCTGTTCATTCTCCCAGAAATGCCAGGGCTAACCAGAAGAAGCAGCTCGCACTTACATTCTCTTTTTTTCTGCAAGCAAAAGGCTGTTAGGCCATAGCTGAGTTCTGCTCCAGTGAGATTTTGCTTCCTGATATTCAGAGATTAGCATATTAAGTACATTATGTACTGTATTTACATAACTATTGTATTATGGCACAGTTAAAATTTTGTTGGCATTTCTATTGTAAACCCCAGTTTCAGAGCCTAGAGTTGTGATTAAAGATTATCTCCAGATGACCGTCTTTACAGGGGTCACAGAAAGGGGAGATTATGTGTTTATTTTTAAAACATATTTCAGATTTCCAAAAGAAACAATAAGCTGCCAAAGACACAGCAGTCTAATCAATACATCAATACTAGAAGGGAACAAGCATTCTTTCAGGAAGAATTGATCTTTGAAATGCGAGAATTGACAGGCAGATGCTCAAATGACTTGATCATTCTTTACATTATCACCAGCTCCAAACATTCACATATCATGACCTGGGCAACAAAATTAGAAGCTAGCCTTAAAAATCATGGGACCTGAAAATTAAAGATTTAGAGATCTTGTTATGTTCCTTCCATTCTTTGAAGCTGTAAACTTCAACATTATCAAGCTTTTCTTGGCCATGGTATGGGCTATACATTTACTAACTAAAGAATACGCCATCCTTTGAACCCAGGAGACAGACCTACATAAATGAGTCATGATAAAGTCAAAAAAGTTGCCAGCCCTGTATTATACTGTATTCTAGGTTATTCTATGTTTTGAATACCTCTCATATAATACTTTATAGGATCAAAGCAATCATTGGGCCATAGACTATGGATTCTCATCAGCGGGCTGCATTTGGCTTCAACCACGGATGGATGCAGAGGGGCCAGGAAACCAAGCAAGTCTTCCAGGCAGGGTTTGCCCAGCCGAGCTCTGTGCTAGTCTCCTGCAATCCTGGTATTGTGGGTCACCCGCAGCCCTGAGCATCCCTGATCCCTGCTCTCCTGGCCAGCACAGGATGGATTTAAATAGTAGGATTTGAATAGCCACATCAAATACTCAAACAAGTTTTACTTTAAATTGCTGGTGTGGACAAACGCGTTGCTCCAGCTGACTTGGCGTGGTATCAGCTCATGTTTTGATTGAGCACAGGACATTCAGATGTGTCTCAGGGTCAGATTGCCAAATGGAGTCAGGTGTGTGAAAGAGCAGGAAAATGTCTAATTGTTTTTTCAAATGTATGTAAAGTTACTATTTCAATCCTTAGACACTTTAATTCTGGTGTATAGGATTCTAAATCCCAGTGATTCTCAACGAGACTCAGGCTCTTAAGTGCCTCCATTGCTCTATTGAGAATGAGTCTAAAGGCCAGATTTTAAATGCCATTTGGAGTCTTAACTCTGGCCCTAAGCCACTGAGAAGCTTTGAAACTTTTACCCAGTCCCTTGTCTAACTGGAATTGAGAAATGGAGAGGATGGTGACATATTTTATAATGAAATAATTAGATCCTGCTCAAATGGAACGGGGCTCTAGAGGAACACTGGGCTTGTCCAGTGCCATAGCCCTGCTTCACATACATCTCGCATGCCTGGGCGTTGTCACTCAGAAAATTTAATAAATGAAGTCCTTATTCATAACTTTTGTATGAAAAATTACGTCTTCAGAATATCAGTAATACCATGCTACTTGTAAACATCATGTTGAAACAGGTTTTGTTTAAAAAAGAAAGTTTGTCTTATGTCACATCCCAGATCTTTGTCATGAGGAAATGTTTATGCATAAATTATAATGGTCTAAAAACAGGTGGTTACCGTAGGAATAAAAACCCACCCAGACCATTAACTGTAATGGCAGACTGGGGCAGTGTTGACACATACACACACATATCATATTCATTGACAAGTTACAGCGTTTACCAATTTCTAAAGTTCTGAAGTTGGAAAGTCTGTACCATATGTGCAGCCAAAGGCTAAGGGCAATATTTCACCGCGGTAACTTTCTTAAACCATGAACCTACCTGGCAGTAGATCATCCTAAAAAATATCATGTGGCAAGCCTACATCAATGAGCAGTTCTTTCGATCCCCAACATTACCATAAGTTATATACACCGCACTATGCAGGCAGAGGTAAAAATCTTTAATACACTGAAGCATCTCACCTTGCTAAAGTAAACATCTGCCTTGTTTTGATTAACAGGAAAATGATCCAACCAATTTAGAGTAAACTTGGCCACTCTCCACTCAACCAAACACTTACGAAACTTCAGTTAGTTTATCCTTCCAACATATTATGGAAATATTAGTATTTGCTGCACTGAAAAATACTTTTTTTGGCATCTTCATTTCCCATCTCTATTCTAAGGTAAACACTGACAGCTGACGGTATTCAGGAACACTGCCATATGAAATATGGCTGTTATCCACCAATTGGCATGTTTACTAATTAGCACAAGATTGCCCAAATACATTAATTTCTCCCCCAAGGGAGAATCCCTCTGAAGAATTCTCACCTGACGCATCAGCATCTCTTACTCCCCACTTACCCACTCTCCCAGTTTCTGATTTAATGGTTAACACAAGGAATCAAATAACTATCCTAGAGAGCAAAGTCAAACAGTTCAAACTGTATATCTTCGATTGCTGTTTTTCCCTGGACAAGCAATACAAACAGCACTCATAGAGTTAATATTTGAATGCCTTTTCTAATAAAACCAGCTTCCAGTTTTTCGGTCTTTTTGTGCAAGTTTAATAAAATAAATTTTGAATATCAATGGAGTACGTTCTATTTTCCTTGGCATGTCTCTGCCTTGCTATGTCCTTCTATTGCAGGAGTCATGCCACAGGGAGAGCACTTTTCCACAGTCCATTGAAGTTGTGCCATAAGGGCTGGAGATGATTTGCTAAAATGCTCCAAAGGTATTCAAATTTCTTTAAAGAAGAAATTCAATTTATGTGCATTTATATTGCAGTGTCTGTCAGGAAGAAAGGTTATAATCACCAGCATATTTTAGATTTACATTTTCTTCCATACATGAGGTAATGGTATTAGAGGTAAACTATGAGGTTTAAAGTTGAATTCGATGTATGGTACTATTTTCATTGCTGCTAAAAGCATGTTTTTGAAGTTCTTGAGGAAAGCATATGTTAGCATATGTTACTGAAATATCAAGAACAGGATGCTGGGTGGCTTAGAGGATAAACCATTTGTCTTTCTTCTCTGCATTCTTATATAAAGTACGGCTGGATTTCATGAGCAAAACGAATAGAGGATTCTCAGCTCACAGAGTAGTTCACATCACAAAGTTGCAGCACATTTCTGTAAAGTAGAGCTATCGGGCGCATTTCTGAATTAACATGCAGCTAAATGTGCCGTTAATTGTACCACGGAGGAAGGGAAAAAGAGGGCTTAGAATTTAGTGATATCGCTTATGTAACCCTCAGAAGAACAAATACTCATCAAAAATTAAACGGAAGCCCTGTCTCAACCATATTGCTGTGGGAAGTGCTTTGCCTCATTTTTCTCTGAAAATTTACTTAATTTAAATTTCCTGTGACTGTATTAAATATTTAGATGTTGATATTTTCACTGAGTAGAAAACATTATCACAATTCCTATCAAGTTGGAATCCTTTTAAGCATCTGTTAAAGTTATCTGATAATTAAATTGCCATGCTTATCTCATTGAGGACCCCACTAATTATAGCCCAAGTACTTCAGTGGTATAGACTGCAACTGATTTTGGAACTGTAGCCAAATACCCTCTTTTAAATAAACACTCATAGTTGGCCTGTATATTTATGTTATAATTTCACTGCTACCCCTGCGATCTCTGTCAATAAGGAAGCGTCAAAGCTATTACGATAGTTTTTGCACAGCAAGCTAATTGTATTTTAAGCCTGCTTCCAAACGAATTCCCGATGGCTATCCAACTTTGTAAACAGTCATTTGCGCAGCGCTCTTTGGGGAAGCGTGCGTGCACACACACACACAATTTGCTTCATAAATTTCAACAGATAAAAATCCTGTTCCATTTCTCACAGTGTTTATTTTTAATACCTTATAACTAGATACAATGACAGCATACATTTGCCGAGTTCCTGACTGGCCCTTGCCAGGGCTGGTGTCCGGTCCTGCAGTCAGGTTCATGATTCACAAGCTCAGACCCCATCACAACTTTTCTATGAGTAACTTTTCTGTATCAAGATGCAGAAATACTTAGGGACAAGAAAGAAATCTCAAGAGAGGAGCTTTTTATGTGTGTAATTGCCTGTCTATCTATATCTAAGCCTAATTCACTGGATATTCTTATCCTTGCCCTTCCCTCATAGGCTTCTCCCAACTCTCAAATCTCATGTGAAATGTTGCCATAACATGGGATACTGTGGGATGCCCTTTTAGAGATCTCTCTGTGGAAAGTTTTGTATGGTATTTAATTCCACTGTGTGTGCAAACACACGCACGCACAAAGCATTTCCCTTGGTGAAGTATGAAAATGTAACTTGGATGGACAAAGGTCCAGGTCCAATGCAGAATATGTGCATTTCCTGAGGAGAATCAATCCCTTATCTTCTCACTAGGGAATGGCTAATCCATTGGTTGGGAGTTCTCCACTGACATGGATGGACTATGAAGCAAAGTCTTATTTTCAGTCTAAAGTCCTATCCCAAGCATTATTCATTACCATCTTCCCACCAACTAAAAAAACCCAACAAAACATTATATACGAAATACGACTAATGGTGACACAAGAACTACATAACCAGGCTATTACTGGAGAAATAATACAGAGGAAAAGTAATCATAGTGTATATTCTGTGCATTGGACCATGCAACAGGGAGTTACTGTAAACCAGACTGCTAAAGCAACTGAAACCAGCAGGACTACCAATAAAATATGGGTACATTTCCTCCATTACTTTGCATGGTCTGAGTTTTAAATATACCTCAGGATGCTCAGCTTTGGAGAGCTTGTCCTGAATGTTTTGTATTCTATTCCTTTCAAAACTAAAGTAACGCATGCATTATCATTTATTCAGGATCTGAGGACTTTTTATTTCTCTCGTCCATTCCTACCTTCCAGTTATTTTCCAGAGCAGCTCAAGTCTGTTTTTCTTTTGTTTCTTCTCTGCAGTGAAACCAACCATCATTAAGAAGGCCAATAAACTGCACCTACCATAAAAAACTTTCATAAAGTATAAACTTCCAAAAATGTATGCTTAGAGTCAAAGTTAAAAAAATCAATCACTAAATTGTTACCAGATTGCTATTTACATTTCTGTTCACTCATCTGAAGGCCATTTGTTTAGCATTGGAAAATTAAAATGTTGCACATGATTTACCTGTTCTAGACTTGCCTGGGAACTCTTCCAGCTTGCACTATATTTTGGTGCAACCAACAGTGGCAGGAGTAGTAATATGCAACAGATAATAGCATTCTTACTGTGCTGTATTATCTGGGTGGTTTTTGTGCTCTTCCCATTGTTGTTAACATTATTCCTCATTGGGGAAGATATGCTCTAAACTTTGGAAGTATTCAGAATTAATCCATCCTCTGGGCAATTAATCCATCCACTAGGCTTTCTGTGCATGTTCCAATCTCCAGTCTATCCAGTGCAACACCAGTGGCAGTTAAAAAAAAAAGAGAAAAGAAAAAGAAAAAAAGAGAAAAGAAAAAAAGCTCCTGACAGCTCAGTTGTCCATAGCATTTCTTAATTCTATGTACAGTTTTCTGAGAGAGTAATTGCAAAATGGATTTCCAGCAGCAGCAAAGCCAATTTAAGGAGTTCCCATCACCTCTGAGCTGATCATTCCCACTCTGGGCAACAGCTCATTTGCAAAACTCATCCATACATGGTGCTGAGGCCAAAGGAACATCACTGAAATGACTCAAGTTAAAAACCCAAGCATTTTGCCACCATAGGAAACATACTGGGACTTAAAATGTGGAGCATACTGACACCCTACATGCCTTGGTGACATGGGCAGTGGTGATGTGCCAGCAGGTGATCAGTGACGATCAGGTTTGCTGAAGGGATCCAGGTGACAGGAGCTCATCTGGCACACGCAGGCAGCAGCAAGACACAGATCTATGAACACACTCCTGAGTAAGGGAGATTTGAAGCAGGAAAGGGAGGAAGCTTCAAACAACAACACAGAAGAAAAGTGAAAAATCAGAAAGATTAGCATGGAGGAGAGGATGGGACAGCATAGACAGTATTAGATAATAGATGGCATTTACAAGAATGCTGCTGACCCTTGAATTTGATGCAGTTTTTGGGTAAAATCAGGTTGTTTTAATTCTCACATTCACCACATTCACCTGCAATAATGACAATGACAATCTACACTTCTGCATTGTAACCACAACTGCTGTTTTACCTAGTGCTAAACAATGAACACAAACAGCAGCCATCCCCTACTTGGCTTTTTTGCATTCCCTTCCTACACCTTGGCTGTAATGAGCATCTTTAATACTGCTAGAAATTAAGGCTGATTTTCAGCTGGTAAGTGCAGAGATGCTCCTGAAATACAAGGAAGAAATAGTGGAGTGACGGAACCACGTGCTGCCTCTGGATGAGAATTTTCCAATGACGTGTTTCATGAGAAAACACCAACTGGTAGGAAAACAAAAGTTCTGTGGAAGCATATAGATGTCAAAATAGGAGGAGCCCAAACTTCCCAGGTTCACTGCAGGCCACATGACGAGCTCTGGGGCCTGGCACCAAGGACAGCCCTGCTCCAGGACAGCTCTGCCACCTGCATTAGTAGCTGAGCTGTCCCATTGACTTTGGGAACATTGTGTTGATCTTGCTTCTCTAAACTTGTTTCTAACAGGAAATATCAAAATCTCTACATTTAATTCCATCAAGAAATAAACCCCTTAGCATGTTCCCGTTTCCTCCAGCTGTAGCTGCTGGAAAAGGAAAACCATCAGGACACGAGCTGCACCACTAGGAAAGGAAGCTTTCAGAGGCTCAGCAGGTTTGCAAAGGTCTGGCCTGCACTCTGAGCTTTGGGGATGGGGTTTTTCTTCCGTTTTTACAGTTTTTCCTATGTCAGTGTCATTGAGCTTTTTCCCCTTGTGATCCTAGATTGTGCTGAGCTGAACAGGCACAAAGACACTACACGGTGTTATGGCTGACCCCAAAACAGCCCCTTTCCGTTTTACACTCACTGCTAGGCACAGTTTTGTACTGGTACAACTGGTGTAACAGAGCAGAATCCCAGCTTGCAGGCTGCCCTGGACCACCTGCTGCAAGGGCAGAGCGGGGTTGTTCCTTCTCACTCCTCTCAGAGCCTGTCCTTATGCTTCTGTATGAGAACAATCGTTATCAACATAACGCAGCAAGACACATGCTTTCTCCTGCTAAACAGGCACACTGTTTCTAGAGGCAAACACTATATCCTTCCTTAACACTGGCACTGATGTCTACAAGAAATACAAAGGCTGAGAAGTTCAGTTTATGTTTAAAATGGATCACTTCCCATCTTATTGCAACATCTAATATTCAAATTCCTTGAAGGCTCCTCAGATGCACTTTCTGATGCCCAGCTCCACCACTCTGAGCAGTAGTTTCTTACATTCAGCAATAACCTCCTGCCCTTGCACTCAGACCTGTGCTCTGACAGGTCTCCAGGCTCATTCTGAGTAAGGATGGGTTATATTTCCTCACATTTGCATTTTCAGTTGTGTTACCCAGGGCAGAATGCAGTTCCTTTACACTGGCAAACAAGTGAGGATTTTAATTTATGATGATGCTGTACGTATAAGGATGCAGCCTTCTGCTTCCACAAGGCTTTATAACACTGGGAGGGTCTGCCTGCCTCAAACCTCTTGCAGGACACAGTCTGTAGGCTCCTCCCAGATGGAGAGGAAACTGAAAAATAAGTAATAGCAATAAGTCTGCATGCTCATCTGCCATCCCAATCTAAAAGACATGTATTCCCAATACTGACAAGTCTACGTAAAATCAGAAACATAGGGGGAAAAAAAAAATCTTGGGAGCCCCAAATAATTTTCTGGAGGCAAATCAATTAAAAGAAAGGCACATCCGAAATTCAAACCAGTCCTACATGTTTGGATCCGTTGAAAGTTATTACATGAGAAATCACAACCACAGCCAGTTCAGCGAGTAGCGCAGACACTCGCCTGCACTGCGTTTCATTGCATCCCTGCACATGGTACTCCAAAAAGCATGGTAATTTGCAAAGGCAATTTTGTAAAAGCTTCCATACATCTCTTGCTAAGAGCAATTTGGCTAGTATCTGTTGCTAGCTGTGAGCATGCTTTTAGAGATTAGATGGATGAGTGCAGACTAGCAGGACGAAAAAAAATGGAGAGGATAAATACTTGGCAGTTCTCTAACAACTTTCACTAGAGGATCGCAAAGTGATTTACAAACATCAATTAATTAAGCCTCAAAAAGTCCCAGTGAGATAGGTAAGTATCATTACTCTCATTTCACTAATGCGTAAACTGAGACACTGAGAGAATAAGTCACCCAAGGTCACGCAGCAAGCAGCTGGCAGAGCCAGGGATAGAAAGCAAGAACGCTGACTTACCTTGCTCCTTACCTACTAGACCATTATATCTCTCTTAAAACAGTCAAAGCATCTCTTGCCCTTGATATTAGCAAATGCAATGTCCTGCAAACCCTGTGAAGTTTCCTTCCAAGCATGGGATCACAAGTCAGAAGATCTCATCAGTGCCAGGCCACCCACCACTCCGGCTCCGTAACACACGAAGGTTCCTAGCCTCTTGGTTCCCAGTTCCCATTGCTTAGTCTGGCTTCTATTGCCCAGGCCCAGACTGGTCATGAGAGCAAAGACTGGACAAAAAAAAAACCCAAACCCTACAAAACCCACAGCGTTCAAGGCTGGAAGCACAACCAGTACACATGGTCTCTGTGCTCTGGCCCCAAGAGGTGCTGCACTGACCATAGCGTAGAATCACTCGGCCATGGCCAAAAGCAGCACTTGCTGTTCAATGTGGCTGGGCTGGGGAAGCGGTCAGACTCACAGACAGCCCTCCTCAGGGGAGGCAGAACATACGCACAAACACAGACTCACGCCATACAGAATAAAAGCCAGAGTGGTCGTGTTGGTAGCATTAGGTAACACCATCGGCCTGGAAAGCAGCACATGTTTCTGTTTTAAACCAGCAATTTTTTAAAAATAAACTTTTGATGCCTAGGGTTACTACTGAATACATTACCAGAGAGCAGTTTACAGGGATTTAGGGCATTACTTAAAAACTTGGAATACTGTCTAGAAAATAGATATTTGTGATAAATAATATATGCTCAATATGGCTGCATCAGTAATACAGACACTATGTATAAAATATCTCAGAAAACACCTGACCCCTGGTATCAGCAAAAATAAACTCCCAGCAAACAAACAGCTCTGAATAGACTTGTTTCGGTTCTGAATACATTTGTTTATATACATACATATATTTATATATGTAGACAACCAACAATGACCCCTCACAGGAAAACAGATAAAGGATAGAAAACCTTTGCACTATTACCCACTAATCCTCAAATTCAGGTGGACCAATGGGAGAAACAAGTGCCAGAGCCTCTGAGATATCCATATTCATACCAAAGTGCCCTGCTTGGTAATAAAGTTAACTAGCTGGCTGCTGCGATTTGGCAGCAGACTACAAAAACCCAACAACCCCCCGTACAGCAGTCACGTAGCTAGCTGCTGGATGGTCATATAGTCAGGAAACAACGTGCTGCCCGCTGCCCATAGATATCACCAAAAAACCCACATTGTCCATTTAGCTATTTAAAATGAAAAACAAAAAAAATCACTCAAGAAAGGAAAATACTTGCCATTTGCCTATCCTGCTTTCCTGTTGAGAGACCTGCAGGGACTGGCAGAGTAAAGGGTTTCTTCTTTCATATGGATCCACCGTTACAGCCAGATGCCCTCACTAGAAAGAGTGGCTCTCTTTTCAGCATGGAGAAGTCAGACCCTGTGATGTTAAAGGCCCCTAAGCGGCTGCTTTAGCATCCCTTGGGTAAGGGCTCTGGGAGCTGAATTGAAAAGGCTGCAGGAGTTACATTCTCCCAGATCTCCCGTGACACAAGACCCTAGAGGAGAACGGGACACTGTCTTCTGTGCTGCCCCAGGGACCATGTTCCCCGACATCCTTCACCTCTTGCATCAGCCTAGTGATTCAGTCTCACTGCATTTGGTACGTACCATTACAGTGAAGAACTAATCAAACCCCCCACTCTTGGTTACTCATGGGTGAACTATCAGGCTGTGGATTAAGTGTGTTCCTCACCAGTCCAGTGTTCTGCCTGGGGAGCACACACCACTCGCTCCACTCCCTGCAAGCCCACCCATGTATAAGTAAATGTACCAAATTTGTCCTTAGAGGCTAATTCACACAGGTTTTATCATAGAGGCGGCTTTGGTTTGCATCTGCCTTGCCCCACTCCTGCCCCAGCTCACAGATGACCGACAGAAGACAGATGGACAGAAGGAAGCCAACGTTCCCCCGGCACACCCTCATTTTTGTTCCCTACAGTCAATGCCACAATCGAGCTGCAAACCCTGGCTGCTAGGCTAGCACATCTGCAACAAGAGAAACATAAGAAACAACTAAAACACACATAAGATAATTTTTTACATTTATCCATTTATGTGTAAAGTAATATTACTAAAACAGTTGCTTTGTTTAAAGCAACTGGATAAAGTATTTGTGTGCAAAAAGGGATATATGCATACACTCAGCTATTGCAAATAATTCTGGTGTGCTCCCAAAGAAAGAATTTCAATTTAAATTATTTAAGATTCCATATTAAATCATATAATAAAATACCATTCCTACACAGAAAATAGATTTATTGCATACAGATGTGCTAAAAGCAAAACATCTGCACATGAAAAATCATCAATACCATGACATTTTATCTACTTTGTGCAGATAAAGCAACCAACTAATTGCTTTCTGAAAAATTCAGGGCAGAAATTTAATGCAGCAAATATTTATGGTCTAAAAAAATGTAGTAGTTACAGAATCCTGTATCATTTCCATTTGTACATAGCGTATTGGGTGTACGCACATGCCATCAGACCTCAAGTAACGCTTTGTAGATTGATGAAGTCTGACTCAAACAATATGTCACAACAGGAGCCTGACAACCGAAAGCATGCTTAATGTAAACTTGTAAAGTCTTCGAAAAGAATGCTAGATTTTTAGCCAGTTAATGATTTGTGCAGTAGGCTTCTTTTACTGCTACTGAAATGAAATACTTCTGTAAACCTCTCGTCATTTACAGATGTCTTTCTATATCAAAATCATGTACCACTTTTGCTGCTTTTACAAAATCAGATGAAACAGAGCTGGATCTTTTACTTCTTCCTAACTGGATGCAATTAGTAATAGACGTTACTGAACAGGACTCTTGAATAATTTTCTCCCCATTCTAACCTGTTTTGCAGATTTCTGAGTAAAAATGTAGTCCAACCACCTTAGCAAACAGCTCTGTTTATTACTTTTGATAGAAAGGTTCATAACATCTTGCAATGTGTATGCATTTTGTTTCTGTCTAGCTACTAGTCACTGAGGTCATTTGGGACATTTATTAAAATGCATTCAGCTTCTGTTTAGAAGGATGCTAACTGAGAATTTATGCTTCCGTAGAGTACTGTGTATAACACTATAATGACACTTGTTTAGTACTTTATCCACATATGAAATTGTCGGCTGTAAGAAATTCAAGGAATATAGACAGTGGTTGAGTAGTGTTGAAAAAAAATAATCTTATAAATGTAAGGAATCTACTGAAGTTTGGGGAAAGTATTATTGCTTATTTTTAAACACACCTTTAAAGAAAAAGGACATAGGTGGAGAAATTTGATTATTAAATGTAATTTTAAGTCTTCTTTCCTTTAAAAACTAAATATCTATAAGGATGGTTTCTGTATTGCAGGAATGGATTTTAAAATTAAAAAATTGTGCTACATTTTATCCTAAGATGTTGTCTTAAATATTTGATGGATGCAGGTGCCCAACTCTACAGCTTACATGACACATCTGATCTTCTCAGATAACAATACTACCATCCTCATTTTTATTTAATAAATCCTCTGTCAAGAAAAAGGAAAAGAATGGTTTCTGAGCAGAGTGTTTATAATCTGAAAGAATAGGCAGATTGCGACACTCGGGCAACTGTTACCGTACCTGAACAAGACACCGCACCAAAGCTGCAGCTGTCTGTAGGATAGATACAAGGGTGCTAACATTTGGGTTATGATCAATGGAGAAAAGATAGTGAAAAATATGTCAGTACACCAGCTATACCTGGCCTATAGTGCCAGCCTGGGAACCAGCCTCACTGGACAAATTTCCCTAAGGAAAATTCCACCCAGTCATCAAAGGCAGGGATGAGGAGAATTGCTTCTTTCCCACCATATTTATGAAAGGTATTGCATTTCAAGCCATTTAAGGGGGGTTTGGCTTTTTAAATTGGGTCTTGGAACTGTTATTGCAACAGCCTGAATCAGCAGCTCTTTAACTTTACTTTTTACACATGTCCAAAATCCAGGTGGCTAGACTTTCCCTTAAAAAAAAAAAAAAAAAAGCTGCCTCATACCAGAAACTGTTAATTTGTCAGCTGTAGTATCAGGGGCAGTTTCCACATGCCTCTCCAGGCCTTTGAAACTTCACGGTACATCTATCTCCCTGTAACAACATTTACAGATGCGCTTTTTCTGGCACGTGTAAGGTGCCTGGACTCATGCTATTAGCATAGCAAGCTGTGTTTGAAATCTTGCCTGACCTCAACGTAAGAGTACATTTAAAAAGAAAAATTTAATACTTTCTATCCTCCCTATTTTTCAAACCATTAAATATATTAGGAATCAAATGAACATATAAGCACATTTAGTATTAGAAAATGTATGTCAAATGCTCCTACAAGGAACAAGGTAACAAGCAACATCAATAATGTATTGTACATAGTTCAATAAAAACCATAGCTAAAGAAATTTAGGATTTTATTTTGCTGCATAGAATCAGATATGTTTTCAAATGAGACGCTTTGTCAATGTTGCTGCTATCTAACAGTACTTGTTTGATTTGGGAACCAGCTTTTATCGCAGCTGGAATGAGCTGAACATTTGAAAGAGGAATAAAGGTCTAGTTTCCAGATTTGTTGGGGAGGTGATGTTCATTTGAGGACAGTGGAGTAAGGGCAGTGCTGCAGGCAAGCTGGAGAAGGGGAGCAGAAGATGGCTACAAGCCAGCTATCGGTGGCTTGCTCAGGAAGGCAAGAAAAAGGTGAACAAGCATTTTCTCTGGTATCTCCCAGAGCCTTGCTGTGTTCCAGCTTTTCCTTTGTGAAAACTCAATGCCTTTCCTCCATGGCACTCTTCCAGTCTGAGGAGAGGTTTCTGCTCTGCAGGGCTGCCCATACATACAATCCATACGGCTGTTTGTAGTGGTTTGTGGATGGGATTTACAAGGACATTTGCAAATCCAGGTCCCATATTTTGTGCCACGTTGTGCTACCCGAAGACCAGTGGTACAAGAAAACTTTTCAAAGGAGGATCCTGTCCTTCATTTATTTTATAGACCTTCAGAAGCAAGAAAATTTTATAAATGGCCATATCCTGTGAATAATGCTTTTCATTTCCGTTTTGCCAATGCATGCTTTGGCATCTGAGGAATAGATATAATCTTCGTACAGCACGTTTATGTTTCGTTAGAAAATAAATATTGCCAAGTGTGAACGGTGATATGTGTGACTAAAAATCATTCCTAGCCCTGCAGTAGCATACTGCATTTCCATTTGGTGAGAAGGGTTTGAGGAAAGGACACCAGCACTCTGATAGCGGGGCAGTGGGTTTAAGCAAACCTTGAGACAGCGCCGGGAGACCTCCATCACCATACTTCTTGGAAAATCATTCCACATGCTGACACTCATGCTCAACTGTGATAATCCAAAATTAAAACACATAAAAGGACCTAAGATTTGGGAATCTGACAAGTCTTATTCTTTAACACATGCTTTAAATGAACACTAGCAAAACTTCTTCTACAATGGGATTCTAAGAACCCCAGCCATATCTCCCTGCTGTAACAATTGTTTTGTTGCAAACTGAAAGAATATAGACTCTTTCATTTATTGTTATTATTTCAGGAACTGAAAAACATCATCTTTCAGTCACAGATTGCAATGGTGTTATCCATTTAGGTATGTGTACATCTACACGCGTGTGTAAATAAAAACAGATTAAACCGAGCAGGTGTGTAAGCATGTAAGTACATATGCAATAAAGACAGGTAAACATCAGCAAGCCCTACCTTCACTGAAACAAACTGCCAAAATAAAACATTTAACATAGGGCTGCAGACCAACTCCTCTTTCCCCACCCCCCCATATTCCAGGAATCTAAAAAAATATTTCTTCCTGTATTTTTCTGTCCATGGTCTCAAATTTGGCTAAGTCTTGCCAAAGGAAATGTAGTGACACTAATTTTACTTAACACTGTCAATCAGCATTTTAAAAACATTTTTCTTTTAAACTCCTCTAGCTCCTATTTCAAGCCTTTTTTATGGCTATTACATTTCAATCATTTTAGGAAAATGGATGGAGGTAAAATAACAAAAACATAAGAAATTGCTAAGTTCAGCAGCACAATTAATGCAGCCATCATTGGCAGGTTGGAAGAAGACAATCAACAATCAATGGCTGGAAGGTGACCTGGCATCACAGTTTTCTGCCATAGCAATCAATATCATTCTTACCGCAGACAGGCTACTCTGTATATGTGATGTTTCATCTCAATGGCTTTTATTCTTGTATAAATTCTTTAAATAAATAGCACAGGAATAACACTTAGGGCTACTTTAAATTACATCCACATCATGCAAAGGTGAAAGTAGTTCACTTGGTAGAACTTGCCCTTTTGTCCAAGACAAAATACTTTAAAAATGAAAAAAGGAACTTAATAAAAAGTGTTATTTATGCACTGTGCAAGTTTGCATTATGCTGTTTTCACATTATGAGAAATCATTTCCAGTTTGATAGAATCCAGCTTTGGTAAAAAGGCAAATTCTTATGATTTCTTTTGTTTCCAACTGAAACTTCATGGAGCACTTAAGCTATTTAGTTGTTATTTTAATAACAACAAAATCAGTCTTAAAACAAGTAGCATTTGTCTAGAACACGTTTTTTTTCCTTCAGAAAATACTATATAATTCCCTTAAGGATTATAGCGGATAAATACGAAAAAGAAATCATAAAGGAAGCTTTATTTTTTATCCTTTTTTTCTTATATGTGAACAGATCGGACAATTGTTGCGCTATTGTTCTGAGATAGAAAACAAAACAAAAATATTGGAAAACAATTGGTTTGGGATGATGTTCCCTAGTAATGTTACTTATGGTTGGACCAATTTAGTCAGGAGTGCATTGGGCAGATCCTTCACAAAGACAATTCTTCAATTTTTTCCATACATGCAAGGTTTCCCACAGCATTAACAACATCTTTTTCATCTTTCCACCCAGACTGGCTTCTACAGAAGCCTGTGGGAGTCTTTCCATCAGCAGACAAAGACTGAACTGTGAGTTTCTTTCAAGTGCACTCTGTTAATTTGAGGCAGGCTAAGAAAATCCCCTTACAACTCAGAAAAAAAGGTTTTAGTAAGCTTGTAACTAACTTCCATGCCAGGCACAATATTCTCCAGATACGTCTCAAATAAAAGCAATAAGATAAAATTCTTAAGATAGAATGTATTTGTAAGGAACAGTAACACACTGTTGAATTCTATGAAATCAAATATTTGAATGGCAGTGCACGACCTCACAATTACTGCTTGAAAACATACTTTTAATTATCTGAACAAATGCATCTCAGCAGCTCCTTATGGTACACAGATTGCGAGACAGTTAGGCACCCTCTTCAAAGCCCTGAACACGGGGTGACCCTGATCACAGAGAGATTTGTCCCCGAGGCTGAGCACCGCCACGCTCGCAGGCCCAAGAGGAGCAGCTCATTCCTTCCCCATGCCCAGATTACAGCTGGAACCGCAGACATGTGGCATGAGTTGCGGAAGCATTTTCAGATTTGTTTTGTCGTGGCTATGTTTGCAGCAAATACTGAAAATATTATCCTAAATACCAAAAGCATGCCCATGGCCCCCAGGGATAGACAAGTACATTTTATAATCAAATTACTCTATGCTTCTGTTCCTTAACTCAACAAGCTACATCAGTACACTCTTACATCCTTACACAGGGGTATACGGAAGCACATGCTTAATGATAAGCACATCACTAGATTATTTTTTTTTTCACCAGAATCTGGGATAAGAAGAACAAAATAAATAATTTGGATGCGCGATATCTTTAGGAGGACAGCAAATCTCATCCAAATCAAAAAACCCCTAGACATTAAACTTCCAAAACTAACCAAACGCCTGTTTCAAATTATGCCCCAGTCCTGCACCAATTCTTTTAATCTCAAAAATCTTCAGGGGAAAAAAAAAAAATGAAAAAGTTAAAAGCCAAACAGAATAGTATATACTCAGTAACATTATTTGTCTCACAGTAATTAATGTTACATTCCTTTGGGTCAAGAAAAAAAAAATCATATTCAAATTGCTTTCTTAGTGAAAGATTATAAAATATCCATTGAAAGTACAGAACATTTTTGCCTCTGATTAATAGGAGGTCTTTTTAATTGCAAAGGAGGTTCATCACAGAGCTTTCTTGTTGCTAGAGTCTATTAAAAAACCTCAAAGGTGCTGAGCAATGCACTTTTAACAGTCGATAAGCATATGCAAGAGTAAGGCCTGGTTTTAAAAACACAGATGTAAGTTATCAAAAGTAACCATTCATTTGATGTCAGCTTTAATATTCTCAACTTGACATACTTTTGATGACTAACTTGACTTGTATTCCTAAAAGCGATAGCCTTTGACTTGTGACACTCAAAATGAAGAATGGTAACTAGAGTTTCACTTCATCTAAGCTAGTCTTACTAACTTTGATTAAACTACTTGTTTAAAGTTGGGCAGATGCTTTAGTAATTAGCTGGAGAGGGCACAAAAGCCAGTAAGTGTAGTTAAATTTCCTCACGTTCCATTATATAGAAATCAAGGCATAAAAATTTTTAATGAACATCAGAAAACTGTGTCAGCATTGTTCTAGGAGAACTACAGATTTGTACAGTTTAGATATGTTCTAATTTAAAGATTTCCACAATAGGGAATTAAAAAGACCTGAATTATAATTCCTTTAATGGCAGATCACTTGATAACACTGCCATCTCAAGCAGTTCTATTTTAAAATGCATGGTAGTGCAGACAAATACTTTTTGAAGGAAAAGCGTTTAACATTATCTTTTAACTTTGTCTAATTAGCTGAATACTGTGTTTTTTCACCCTGCAGCTCTTAAAAAGCTGATCTAATTTCACAATGAACACTTAATGCCATTATATTTGGAAATAGTTGCATTTGCCAACTCTTGTGCAATCGCCATTCATCCCGCTGCACTCTCCCCTTGGTTCTGTTTCCTTGGGAAGGATTCTCTACTTTCTGCCTAGATAAGCTCCTTCCATTAAAACAACTGATTTGCTGATTCAAAACAAAAAAAGAATCCAGAAAAGTTTCTCTGTGGATGTATGTGGATATCCTCCTTCCACTACCTCCAGCTCCTTTTCAGAGGGAGGATGTTTGCCCTCCCCATGCGTGTTCCATGTTTTCCAATCGTGGAAGCTGTTCAAAAGCACTGAAATTCAGATTCAGAGGAGATTCCATGCTCACCATATACCCCTTCGCAACTGCCAAATCACAGAATTGCCCAGAACAGATAAGGTAGGAAGGGACCTCTGGAAATCATCTACTCCAACACCCCTGTTCAAGAGGGCTTGGCTGGAGCAGGGTGCCCAGGACAGCGTCCAGCTGTCCTTCAAGGGTGGAGAATCCACAACCTCCCTGGACAACCTGTTCCAGTGTTCAATCACCCCATGGTAAAAAAGGTTTTCTCATGTTTAAACAGAAAGTCCTGTATTTCAGTCTATGCCCATAGTCTCTTGTCTTTTCACTGGGCACCACTGTGAAGAGCCTGCCTCTCCATGCTCTTTACTCCCCATGCCATCAGGTATTTAGTCACACTGATGTCCCCCCTTGAGCCTTCTCTTCTCAAGGCTGAAAAACCCCATCTCTTTCAGCCTCTCTTAATGCAACAAATACTCCAAACCCTTCATCATGTTTGTAGCCTTTTGCTGGGTTCACTCCAATACACCCACATCCCTTGTACTTCTGTGCCCAGAACCGGACACAGGGCTCAAGATGTGGTCTCCCCATTGCTGAGTAGAGGGCGAACACAAGTCCTTACCACCACTTGCAAAATAAGTGTAATCTTCACCAAAGCCAGCACACCACCTAGGTCCTGGCTGTAAGCACGTTTCCTCCAGAGTCCAGCTCCATTAGCAGAGAGATGACTAACCCTGAACGCCTGTGAGCACTGCCCTAGCAGTTTGAGGAGGAGATCTCTCCACAGCGTAGCTCATTAGCAGTTCTGAACAGACTTTCTAAATACTGACAAGTTTCAACTGCTGATATGTTCTCACTGCTCCAAAACCAGGGAAGCCCGTTTCAGCAGCACTGGCAATACTGCAGCACATCTCTGAAAGTACATCTGTAGTGACACACACAACTGAGCCTGCCCGAGATGAAATACTAACATAATTGATTAATCATGACAGCTATTGAGCATTTCACCAGTTAGGAGGATAAACACATCACACAGCAAAAGGAGACATTGCCTCAACCTTTCTTTGACTCTTACTGCAGAGGGAGAGCAGCTCTGAGCTGGAGCAAGGGGCCCTCAGCACCTACAAACTGCCTGACACATGTCTGCATACATTTTAGACAAACATTTCTTGGAAGCTGGGCAATTGTTTTTTCTTCCATTTTCATTTTCCATTTGCTTGCTCAACCTCCGCCGCCCCTTTGTTGCCTGGTAATAGGTGAGATAGGCAAATACGGGCTCGGGGCGCTGGAACGAAAGGGCCTTTCATGTTGTCGGCACCCCAGACTGAGCGAGCGGTGTAAGCCCTCTCTGCAGTTTACATACTGTAGTGGCCTGCTATAGAAACTATGTAATTTGGTTTGCTTTGCTATTTGATAAACGGCAAGGAAAGCTTTGTAGCGTGTTGACTGACCCTACTTGTAAGGTCATAGGCCAGCACTGGAGTGGGAGGACGCAGCCGCCTGCGCGGTCCCAGCATGCCTCGAGATAGCCTGGGAGAAAGCAGGCTTTATTAGAGGCACAAAGAGCTCGCCATGAAGAGCAGCAGCTCTTAATCAGGAGAAAATATTGGGGGAGTTTCCAACAAAAAGATGCCGAGAAGTCTTAATGTGTAATGTCGCACATAATGAACAACATAGAACAGTAAAGTCATACAAATGATACTACCTACTTACAAATCTATGGTCTAGCCCACCATGGATTGATCCTTTTTTGACCCAATCCTACACAGTTTTTCACCCTGGATAGGAATTTTCGAAACACATGAGTTATAAAACTGAGTTTTTTCCATTTACATTTCAGTGAAAGATGTGTTCACTTCACTAGACTGTTACTTGCAGCAACACTCAGAGAGGAATGAAGAAACAGCGTGGAGAAGATGCAAGTCAGCCTGTTTGTATCGGCTTTTACCTCCAGCAGCCACTTGTGACACAAGTTTGTTAAGAGGAGACTATGCCCAACACTGGCTCTGAACAAGGAGGACTTCTGGACCCCAATTAGTTGAAACACGCGGAGATAGAAAAGGAATTTGAGTCAACATTTTCCATCCTTGCTATGTTCTCCCCTGATCCCACTCCCCTCACAAACCTGCAGGATCACAAACTGGGATCTTCCTTTAGCAGGTCTGAATATATTTTAAAAAAGCTCATAAAACACGGCAAGGAAGAGGCTGCACAGCATCAATACGCTGCAGCGCAGCGGGCAGAGCAGGTAGAAGCAATCTGAAACAGGACTGTCCACCTAGGATTAAAGAAATACTTCAAATTGGAGTACAATTACACTACAAATGGCTGCATTTTTATACATAGCAATCTTTTCCCCGTGGAAACATCTGGTTTACCTCTAGTTCAAAGCCTTGTATTTCATATGTACAGTTACATCTGTCCTACTGCCGAGAACTCATTGACACCAGCAAGGACCTGACCCCGAAGACATTCCATGAAGATATCAAGTTAATGGGAGTAGCTACTGTAAAACAAAAAATTTGGCTCTTCACCGTGGAGTATACAGGGTGAAAATTCAGTTGCTATTTTACTTAATGCCTTCTGATACACAATTAACTTAATATGCCAAGATGAGTACAGTTTATTGACTTGTGCCATCACTCAAAGCAGGGCAAATCCAAACTCCCTCTCTAACAAAGGGTGGGAGGTTTCCAGCGATGCAAAGGAACTGGTGGGACCCTGAGCCCCAACCGCTCTGACAGCTGGGGGGATGCTGATCGCACACAGCTCCAGCTCAGGCAGCAGGCTCAGCGCTTGAGACAAACCTGTTGCCAAATGACAGATGTATGACAGAGGAAGAAAAATCAGCATGTGGGAAGCCTGCACATTAATGCTGGAATCTACACCTACCATTGTCATAGCAGATATAAAGCAGACAACACTTAAGACAAACCAAGAATTATTCAGCTTGCTTCTTATTTATTTTATTCTATGTCAGCTCTATTTTGTGAGTTAGGGAGAAGCACTAAGTGGAAATTCCCTGTTAATTACTTGGTCAGAGCTGGAATACAGAGACAGTCTTACAAGAATCTCTTAAAACACAAACCAAAGGCTGAATGAGCGCAGGGAAACTCACCTGGAAGCAAACTGTAACAAAGGGGGAACCAAAGTTTGACAGGCAAGGGAGGGGTCTTAATTAAAGCTAGAGGGGGGAAGAGTGGAAGAAATTAAATGTTATTTGGGAACACACAAAACATAAATAACTCAAAATATGAAATATTTATTATTTGTAGCTGAGGGGTTATTTGGGAATATTTTATTGCTCTTCTTCTGTCTCCAGTGCTTTTTATGTAAGGGGAGAAAAGTGGAATACTTCAAAGGATGTGAATTGGAATGGGAAAAAAATGGGGGGGTTAATTCATGTACTTCTGGTCGGTCTTTCTTTCTTTCTCTGGGTCATTCCATTTGAGCCTTGGATCTTACGTGGGTTGAAAAGACAACGCACACAGATTTGGAAGCAATGGGACAACTCTCACCCTAAGTGACGGCTAACTCTCATTGTTAGGACACTGAATTTGGGGTAACCCAGGTCTCTCTTCTCCTGCTTTGAAAGCTGCTCTGTTTTGGGTAGCAGGAGGGGACACGTTGCCAGTAGAAGGTGTGGATGTGTCCTCATCCTCTCTTCAGGGGTCAGGCTTTGAAAAGATGCAGTATGTATACATATAAGCCCTCCTTTAGTCACTACAGAAGAGGGATTCAGCCTGCTCCTAGCCTCTTTGAGGTGTCAGACTTACTGAATTATTGAGCTTTTCTGCTCCTTTGAGCATGCTTTCAAAATAGGTACTAGCTAGTCTTTAAGTACATGGATTCTCTATATTAAGCAATACTCGTTGCAGTGTCTGGGTTCTGTTGATTGCAGCACCGCTGTCCTCCCTTTAATCATTGCCATAAAGATTACAAACTTTCTGAATAAAGGAATGTGTTACTGATTTTGTTCTTTTTTCTCTGATGTAAAATTATTTTACCTTTTTCTACACAAACAGGTAGGCTACAAATTTCTGTGTGTGTATTTTAAATGAAATCTTACAGCTGGAATCCAAGAAAAGCATCAGTCATCATAAGAAGTAGAGAAACTCACAGAAGTTGACAAAGCTGGAATCTTAATCCAAAAAGTGCATTGTAAATGTTAAGCAATCACTGCAAAGCTCACTTGAGTAAAGAGTATTACCTTCATGTAGTGGGAACGGGCTAAATTCATAAAGCATGTGCTGCTGAGCAGCACAGTGGGGTCTACGACTCCTGCTGACTGCAGCGAGCCCAGAATTTCACTTGTGACACTGCAGAGCTGAGCCTAATGCAAATTCAGAACTTAACAAGTCATCAAACCACTGTGCAACTTCACACACCAACACATTTGCTAAGGTGTTTAAACTTTCTCTTCTATTAAATACCGTAGCTATTCATGCCAACCTGCTTATTCACCTAAACCCACCCTCCTTTTAAGTTTTCTTTCCCTTTAAAACACTAAACGCTCTTATGTGACCCTATCTTTAAGACAAATAAAGAATTGCAAATGCCTGTCTTCCAAAGGAAATGCCGAACAGATCCAGTACAGTTGGGGAACTACATTAACAGGACCCCAACAAAAGATAACAGCTTAAAGCAATACAGATAGGAAAAAAACAGAGGTTTTCAAGAGTCCCCTGTCCCAGTTCAAACATCCTAACAAATTCTAAAGTGCATTTAAAAAAGAAAATTCTCTTCATTACCCTCAAGATGAACTAATATTTCCAACATTTGGGTATGGGGGTACTGCATAAGTATGGTCTCCAGCCAACAATCTGAAGATTAACACAGTGCTGTAGGACCTTTCAAAGCTGCTCACAGCTTCAGGCAGTAGAAAAGATAAAGTCAGCAAAAGACAATGAAGTTATGAACATAGTCTACAATGTTTTTGTCACGGAGACTTCTACTACCATGCTAGAGAGAGCAGAATCCATCTATATCCACCAGCATATTTGTATTAGCTATTCCATCAGAAGGGTGAAGGCAAAGTCAGGTGTGCAGAGCTAGAAACACACGTACAGGTACAGAGAGGCTCGGTTCACCACCACCGAGTATGGACTCATTGGTCAGATCCTCATCCAGGCCACCCTCTGCCCCCCAAACCAAATTGACACAGACACTCCAGCCCGAGACAGAGAAAGTTACTGCTTATTCCCCCAAGGCTACTTACAGATCATCTCAAAGAGGAAGCTGCTTCACCACCAGCATCCTCACGCAGTACAGCCACCTGCTGTCCCGGCCATCCCAACCTGCCCATGGTGGGGCGTGCGGGCCAGCTGCTCCCCAAGGGACGGCTTGTCCCATAGGACAAGGCAACAAAGCAGAGCCACAGTCAGGTCAGGCAACCAGTTGAGCTGTTGGGTTCTGGATTAGTGGTCCATGGCCAGCCAGGGGCATGTCTGAGCTGGAGCCTAGTGTTCCTGCAGCAGAGCACCGACAGGACTGACCCAGAGCTTGGGGGGCAGGGCTAAGCTGAACCAGAGCACCTGGGCTGGGGGTGTGGGAGGACCCAGGTAGGGCTGGTCAGGCCCAGTGAGACCTCTGAGTGCCCTCAGGACCTTGACAGCTCCAGCCCTTTTAACCCAGCTATAACACACTCAAAGTTTTCCTTCTGTGGTCCAGGAGAAAGGAAATGAGCAACATATTTGCATTGGGAATAGGTTGAACCCATCCAACAGTAAGGGATGCACAGTTTGACCACATAGCAAGCACCTTTTAGCCAGGCAATGCAACCCATGGCCTGGTGTTCAAACATGAAAATAACCTGAGAAGATAACTAAGGAATTAATTCTGGATTAAGGTACGATGTGAATTTAATTTGCTATGGCATTGCAAAGCAACTGAACTAAGCTCAGTTAGAAAAAAAGCACTTTTAGTGCCTGGTCGCTGGCTGCAGCTGAGGCAGGTTAGGAGGTGATGAGCATCTCCCCCGTGCTGCTCACCTCTGCTGGTCCCTCTGCCTGCTCCCGCACCTGCTCTGCCAAAGCCATGGACTTAGGGAAATAAGAAGTATTTAAATTAAACAGGATAATCCTGACAATATGCAACTGAGAAACGTGCACTGTTGTGCCAGGAGATACAACAGATAGTGACCTTTAGTAAGGGGAGCGTATGTGTGCATGGGAAGCTCCCGAACCCTGCTCAGCTCAGGCAGGATGGTGCTGCTGGCTCTGCCCAGCTGCGTCCCCTGAATTTCACAACTTGGCTGTTTTCATCTTCCTCAGCCAGATGTCCCCAGTCAGTTCTATGTTCACTGGGATATCCCACTGACTGGATCTGGTTATGTACCTACTCATACATAATCCCTTGAAATACAGATAAACAGTCTTTGCAGAAAAAAAAATAAAAGTGATATAAAACTTAACCCAAATGCTGCTTGTGCTATTTTCCATGTAAAACACCAGGCTGATATTGAACAATTATGCAAACGTTCTTAGCTGACCATGAACCAGTTCTTTTACCAGGTGTCAATACCACAGCCAAATAAAATCTTTACACATTATATTGATCTGCATCTATCACATCTTGATCAAAGTTTCCTGCCTTCTGTTAAGGTCCTAATGATTTCCTAAGCAAAATCAAACGTGGCTACTTCAACTGTCGGAACAAGTTAGATGAAGTCCCTTTAATTGCTGACTTTGAGGCATCTTTTCTTGCATACCAATTTCAGCTAAGTAAGAGGGCGAGCAAGCATTACATGATGGAAAAAGGCAGTAGCAGAGCCAGCTGCAGGTAATCTTGCAAAAAGCATCCCACTCATTCCTAAGTCCGTTTTAGGAACTTTCTTTTTTTCTGTGCTGGGACAGACCCATAACAAGAGGTCTTGCTCCACAACTAATTCTTCAAGGCTTCATCTCCCAATAATACCTCCTGTCATATTGCTACAAAGATTCACACTACTTTTTTTCACATGATCACACTATTATTATCTGCTGCTTCTATCTAGTCACCTTTGCTCAGACCTAAAGGGAAAATCTGAGGAATGAAATCAAAACTTAACATTTATAGGCCCAAAGTGCCTTCTCGAAACAGCTGTGGCACACGCTTGCCCCGAGATTTCCCAGTGCCTCAGCCCTCGGCAGCATCTCTTCTGACGTGGCTCCATCTTTGCCTCTTTAAAATTCCATATGGAGAGGCTCATGTTTTCTGTCTGTGCTTGCAACGTGATGAAAGGGAAAAATTAAAGGGAATGGGATTCTTATAGTAACATATTTGTATTGGTATTGTTAAACTTGTGTCAGGAGCTTAGAACTTGGCCATAGAAAAATTTGTACTTGGAGGAAATCTGGAAAGAAAGTGCTTGGCCCTGGAGGGAATTTCATAAAATACCAAATTAAGAAATGTCAATTGGGCTCTTAAATTACGCAAAGGCAAAGCAAATAAGATACATCAGTGTCTTCAAGTGTTCTTTTGTAATCAAATGATTTGTGTTTCAAACCTGACATTTGGCAAGTAATTAATTCCTTCTGCAGATTTATTTTGTATGTATTTTTTTTCATTTTTAGAAAAAGACAGATTGCATCATAATATAGTAGAATATAAATTATATTATTATGGCATTAATTTTTTAGTCTGTGTCTGATTCTTTTTTTTTTTTTTTTTGCTTTCGCTTTGTAGAATATATAAGAGCTCTTGGAAATTCTTTCTTCAATTTTACAATTTGAATCTTGCAAAGTTTATCTCTGACATGTTTGCTTAGTTTTTGGATGACTGCCATTGTGTGCACGAATTAGGCCTCCTGTTTTGAAGTGCCAAGTGCCTTATCCATTATGTTTCCCATTGCTTTCAACAACCATTCAAGGTAGGATGTAAAGGCCCTCCGCACTGTGCGGGACGGGGCCGGGGGGTCACGTGTGCATATCAAGGAGTTGAACATCTAACCTGCCACTTGGTTCTCACAAATGCTGCTTGTGAACTCACAGTGTTGGCACACACAGAGATTTCCTGCAACAGAATAAATTAAAGAATGTTTCCCAACTCCAGTGGGATAGCTTAGTGCTCAGGACTTCTACAAATCTGTCTCAGAAATGCTTAGCATAGATTTTAAGCAAGTTGATCAACAGCTGGTGGTTTCTGAAGACACAGGGAAGTCTTTTTGAATAGGCACGTACATGTGGTTATCATCTGGCAGATACTCTTAAATCATTTTTCTCCTTTTCAAGCCCATGCCTGAGTCACGATGTTTTTTGTACCTGCATTACACAACCTAAAAGTACACACACCGCTCTTTTCACAGCTCAGGTGACTAAGAGATTGGTCATCTGCAAACTGGAGGTTCCCATCAGGCAAACTGTACTGAAAAGGACGCGTGTGGCCATTGTTTCCATACACAAAGGTACATTTGGAGCAGTTCAAATGCACACACAATTACAGCACTGATTTTTGCTGTTCTGTCAAATGGACTTGTGCTGAAGTTTCCCTTCTGTTCTGCAGGTCACCACGTCCATCTGCCAGGCTGTGGCACAGCCCCTGTTGTCTCTGCAGTCTAAAGGAAGCAGGGAGCACTTCTCAGGGCAAGAGATGTTTTGCCCAACTGTACTTCAGTAGCACTGATGGAGAGGTCAGACAACCAGACCAATTCTGACCAGACGAAGGACTTTGCCACCCACAGAAAACACACAGAAACACCTCAGCAGCGAGGAGGACATCGACTCAAATTGCATTTGCAAGAAGCCTGGTGCAGAGGCACCTTTCTGGTCTCAGGCTCTTCTCCAGGCACAAGTAATCTGTGCTCGAGACAGAAACAGAGACCATTGCCAAGACAGGTATGTTTATAGAAGCAAAAGTGACAACTTCAACCCCTCAGGCGATTCCATCCCCTAGCACCCATGACCTGCAGCAGTCTCTTTGTGGGACATGCGGGGAACAAGGATATGCCGACCATGCCTAGTGCCTTGGGTGAGTTCCCCAAGAGGAAAGATCTGGTGGAGTAAACAGTTGTCCAATGTGATGGGAGATGGCTCTAATACAACAGAACATTGTATTTTAATCTCCACAGGCAAAACTCCGTGATCACTAAGAATGCCACAAAGTTCTCAGACATGCAGGATACACTGGCTGCAGCATAGGGGCAAAACGAAATAATTTCCTAAGGCCTAGGACTCTAAAATCCCATTTTCTTCAGCCATATTGTTATTCTTATTACGACCACTATGTAAAACTGTTAGCACGAGTCTAACCTCATAATATTTATTATCAATGCATAACATTTATTGTCAATGGAAGGAACACGTCCCTGCCTCAAGTAATGAACACAAGTGCTCTTTCAAAGAGAGCAGAACAAGGTATCTTTTTATATACTACAGGCCAAACTACTGCCCTCACTGAAGGGTAAATAAGTCTCCTTGGGAGGAATGAATATGTAGGTTTTCTATTTTAAAATGATTTGCTATCCTGTCATATAATCTGAAAGTCCTGAACCTTCACCATCAGAGTGAAACAAGCTACATCTTTTCCCCTCTCTTTTTGTATATACTGTAGCTAATGTTACTACCATGCAAAAGGTAAACTATTTTGGATTTGTATTTGCCTTTATGCCATAACACTATTAACTTAGCTTTAACAACAAAAGTATTGACAATCTCCAGGTTTGAATGAATGCATTAATTGTTCTTTGTGTTCACGAGAGGCTTCGCTTTTGAGGTTGGGAAATATTTCTACTGTAAACATCAGACCAAGGAGCACAAATTCAGCTTTCATTTTTCTCCATAGTGATCTTTGCATACAACTTATGACATAAAAGTGAGTCAATACATAACACAGTAGGAACAAAACATTGCAATAAAAAGAAATTCCATTTTGTTAATATTTCAGTTGCCTCTACAAACAAAAGATTTGCTGCTATGCCTGTGAATGGGCGGCTCAGTTGTAAGGTGTAAGGTATGTGTAAGGCTCACAACCTAAGTGTTGCCCTTGTAGTGAACTGCCCTGAAGCAGGAGAGTCATGAAATTTCTTCCTGATAAACTCATTTAGATAAGACTGGAAACCAGCAAGGCTGCTTCAGTTTCAAAGCTGTGAGCTCTTACATATGTGTGGATATATATATTAAGGAGTTGAACCAACAAGAACTAGTGCAACTGTGAGACAAAACCTAGTATATCTCGCCTACTTAGTGTGTTAGGGTTTTTTTCCCTGGCAAAAGGAGTTTGATTATTCATTAGGCCATTTACATCAACTATATGTCACTCTGTGTGATCAGATGTATAGGTCACTCCTAAAAATTGCATACACACAGTGTTTTCTTTTCTTTGTGTAGATACTGTGTGTGTTAAAGTTCCATCAACAGCCACAAAGCAAATAGAATAATTGATTTCCACTCTGATAAAGGTACACACAATTCCCAGCTCTACCCACCCTTACCAACACACCCGTCTCAGTGCTGTGTATAACCAAAAGCCACTCAAATTCCAACCCAAAAACCTCAATGTACCTCTTCACCTGACAGGCCTGAGATAGTAGGATGCTCTCTTACAAAACAAGTGATCATTGGCTTAAAATCATATTCATGCCGGAGAGTCAACAATCCATTTTTCTACTTTTGTGTTAAATTACTGCATTATGCAGTTATAACAATAAAAAAAAGTCTGATTTCCCTTTATCAGCCCTTGGTCTAAGTCACAGTAAGATTTTTGCTATTAAAGAGCCTCCCTTGGTACACCGCTCTGCCATAGATCTTAACTCAAAATCATTTATTTAACATCTGTTCCACAAGCATTTCTTAAAGATTTACTTCCTTTAAACACAACTGGGACACTTGATCCTCCCTTGTTTCAATCTGCAATATCCTTAAAAATAACAGTAAAAGATGTTATGAATACAAAACCGAAGCTGACACCAATAAATTCCAGGGACTCATTTCTCTTGCATTATTCCTGCTTAGCTGTTTTCTAAGAGGAGACGAACTATAGAGACACTCAGAGGCAATTTAGCGGTATTACAGAAAGACACATTCATTCTGGATTGAAAAATTCACAGGAAAGAAATTACATGAAAACTATACTATGTGGGGAAAAAAAAGAACAATTTCTCAATCAAGGAACCCCCAATCACTGCTAGAGCTCTGCTTAGAGGGGAGCATGCACCAGAGCCTGGCACCCTGTCCCGCGAGAGCCTGTAACGCACAGATATACTCACTCTACATGGTCACTTCAGGTTAAAAAAATTGTTCTTCTTTCGCATAGGAGGTTATCTTTGCAAAATTCACTGTGGGTTTTTTTTTTTTTTTTTTTTTGCCTCCATAAAACTAATAATATATTAAAAGCATGAACAGATTTACCAGGTGTTAGAAGATTTTATGTCAGGCTACGGTGGTGTTGCCATGGAATTCTGCTCTTTTTTCCACCTGGAAATTTTGCCTGGGCTGAATTTAAAGATTCTGGACAGTTCTGGCAACCCAGTCAGAGCAGGAACTACTGCCAAGCTGATGGACATCCAGAAATGCCAAAGAAATGGCTCCCAAGCAAGCACAGATCAACTGTACAGCACGAGCACCCATCAGCTGTCCAGGACACGTGCTGGAGGTCCCGTGTACCCTAGATTTGCTGCAAATGCATAGACCATCTGTGCTATGCACGAGCATATATTTCATCCCAGGAAATTCTGGACAGAAATAGGACTACCTGAGCTTGCCGCTGCCCTCCTCCTCCAGCAGCAGGCATGCTCCAGATTACAGCTGCCTCCCCATCTGGACCCTGACTTTATCAGGCTGGGGGGCTGCTTTGCCATTTTCTTCAGCAAAGCTCAGGATCCAGAGCACATCCACTGCTCTGAACGACCCAGCCAGGTTATGTTTTCAAACAAACAGATTAAGCTGATATTGCAAATTTTATCACTTTATCAAGGTCTTGTGATGTTTGTTGAACTTCTGGAGACACAGGATTGTGTGAGAATTGTAATTTTTCATTCAAGAAAAAGGTTTTTCAGATTAGAACTGTGGAGCTGAGAAAATGTAAATTATCTGATGATCTGACTCCAGATTATAGCTTGTCCAAACATGTAGAATAAAGAACTTGCAAATGTGACCTTAGAGACTTGAAAAGCACGGATATGTAAAAAAAATCCATAATATTTTGTTCCTTGTTAATAATTTTCAAGCCACTTGTGACCCAAAGCTATTGACAGCTTTGGAAGTCCATATCCTGCTGATAAACTGGGCAATTTCATTTGGATGGATGTGTGATTTAAAAATTTTATTTAAAATGTGTTTTTTTGTGGGGCTGAAGTGTTATTAATAATTGTCGTGCAAAAGATTTTCCTAGATGGAGACAGCAGCAGATGATGACAAGCGCTTGTGCTGGAGATATTTGTCTCAGTGAGTGCCTGAGCTCCGCTCCCCAAGGGCTGGAGGGTCCGTTCCAGCCGGCTGTCAGGTTGTCTCTGCGCCAGCCTACTACAGTGTCTCAAATGGTGGGTGGTTTGGGTTGAATCAGCATGGTCAGAGATCATGGATCCCGATAATTTGTGTCAAGTATCACGGAGACAGAACAGAGGAAAATAAAGGGGGAAATATGACATACAAAAATTGTAACTTATTAGAAAAAAAAAAAGTTATTTTTCTCAGTCCCATAGTTTCATGTAAATATCTGTAAGAGGCGACAACTATATTTTCAGTTTGGATTTTAATAGCAATACTTGTGGAAAGAGCTTTTTTAAAAAGTGAAATAAATAGAAGTGTAAAAATTTTGCATATTCTAATTTAGACTAATCTGAAAATCTAGCAACACAAATTTTCTGAATATATACAGATAATCTTTATAGAAGAGGTGTTTCATAAGATTATTCCAGATGTATCAGCTTATAGATTTGTTTCTCCATTTCCAATGGTACAAATCAGGAGAAACTCACTGAAACCAGTGGTGACACACTGGTATAAGAACGGTATGAGTGGGTGAAAAATCCATCATGACTGGAGTAAGGAACTAAGCCTGGTCCTCCCCCAACCACAGCACAGTCATCCAGCTCCAGCCAAGTTAAAGTATTTAAGAAGGGAAATGAGACTGACCGTATAATGAAAGAAGTCTCCTGGGATGGTGTGTATCTTACTGCAACACTACGTCACCAGTGACAGTTGGGGTGGACGCTGCAGGAGGGCTCTGCCCTACCCAGCGACTCTGCCCTTTGCAGCACCGACCCCAAGCCGCGTCGCTGCGTCCTGCCAAGGAGTCACATTTTTAAGAAAAAGCAGTTCCACATCACGAACGTACTACGCTCGGTGTCTGTACACAAGAACTGGCAACTGAAAGCTTTTCATCCATCTCCAATGCTATCACGGCTTTATGCATCCCATTTTCAGAGGGACTCACAAGACATCCAGCCTCAAAGAAGGTGGGCAGGCCCTGTGACCCTGGGCTACCTCCCTCTCTCCACATTGCAAATCCCTACAGTTACTGTGCCATGCTCCTTCACACTAAAAACTTGTCAAAAAACACCAAACGTTCAACCAACTAGCGAGCAGTCAGTCCGCAGTCCTGTTCAGAGCCACAAACCCGCTGGACGGAGCCCTGATCAGCTGCGCGAGGAAAGACTGCAGGGCTGGACCCCATGGCTGTAGTTAGAATAAATAACCAGGAGTTATTTTAGGTTCTTCAGTACCTAGAGTGCCATCTGTTTTCTACAGGATCAGCTCCTCAAACCTCCAGAGCCAGAGCTGAGCCTGGCAGAGGCACTCACCAACAATTCCTCACCCACCCAGCGCCCAGCTCGCCTTCGGAGGAACGAGGCCGCAGAAGTCTCCACCAAATTCCTGCTCAAAGCTGTTCTTTGCCATCGTGCCCGTACAGAATGCGACAGCTCCTCGGTGGCTTAGCTGTGCTGAGACCTCTGCCCGTGTTCTGACCCTCCGCGCTGGCTCCGTCTCTGTTCTCGTGGCTCACTGGACTAACCCGCCTTATCGCCATGCGTTTGTACAGTGACACGCACAACAACGTTCTTGAGACCCATGAAGCCTTTTAGTCCATAACTACAGCCCCTCGACACTAGAATACTGTAAATAAGACATGACAGCTTGCCTTAATCCCTCTTGCCAGAGTCACTAAATATCACTCCTTTACGTTAAGAGAAGTGATCTTCAGTGAGGCTATCCTTTTCCTACTTACGGGTATATCAATTTAGAATATTTCTCAAAACATTAAGTACGATAGCAAAGATTCCCACACAGATGCAAATGCACATATATTTTTACTTAACACAGCAATCCTTTTTTGCTGGCAATGAATTGTTTTAAATATTTGTCAGTGCTGGCAGCAATACCTCCTGCATACCGCAATAGGAACTTCCCCAGCTGTATTTCCTAAAGTGAGCAGGCCTCCAGCTTCTCACACCAATGGCAATCTGTGGAACAAGACCCCTAACATGCCTCCTGCTGTCTTTTTCTTGCTCACATGCTACTAGGACTATTTCACCAAAGTTTGTGAACTTTCTGGCAGTAGCAACGCTGTGTATTCCCGCAGCTTTGCCCAGCAGCCCTGGCCCTATGTGGCTGACAGCTGCCTTGGGAGCGGGATGGATGGGTGGGAGCTGGATGAATTTCAGAACATTTTGTCTGAATGCATCAGGGTTCCTGCTTGTATTTCAGACCTGAAAAATGGGTTTCTGTGCCCAAATACTTATCTGTTTCTCCACAATTATGTCTAATATAACGTCTACAATGCCTATAACTAATAAGAGATACTGAATCTTCTTAAATATCTTGCCTCACTTTTTTTCTAAGACTATTATGACTACAACACCACTACTAATATGAGCACTTTACAATCATTAATGGATTAATCTTCACAGCACTGTTGTAGAGATAGAAGACGAAAGCACAGAGATAAAGCAAATCGCTATTTGTCGGAGACACAGAAAAATTGGAAGAAACCACCCCAGAATTTCTACTTTCTCCATGTTCTCATGTCTGCATTGCAGCTTTTGTTTTGATATGCCTTCTAAGTTTTTTCACAGCTTTATTTAACATATCAAAACTGAAAATTTTCAGTTACAAAACCATCTTTATTTTCAATCACACAGAATATGAAACTCCCCCAGCAAATCCTATTAGAATCCCAAAGAACCTGTTTTGGTCAGCATTTCCCATACAACCATTTTGACCAGCTCTGGTTTTGACAACACAGCTACCCCAGCAAAATATGACTTTGCTGAAGACTTCATTGTAAAAAATAACAGCTTCTTCAGTAAATCCAGCTTTACAACAAGTCTAATTACTTATAGGCAAGAAATTATTTGTTATTTTACTAGCATAAAGATACTAAATAATTAGTGAGATTAGCATCAGATAGGAATATAGGGCGCGGTCACTGAATTACCCCAAACCCCCCAACTTCCCACAGGCGTGAGCTTATGTGTGGTTGCTTTCATTTGTAACGAGGGAAAGGAGTCTGGGTTTACAGAATAACTCATTTTCACTAGTTAACGGGCTAAACTGACCAACATATATATGCTTGAATACTAGTGCAAAATATGTCCAAATACATGGGAATACACCTATGGGAATGCAAAAAAATTAATGCTGTGTGTTGGGTTTTTGTTCCCAAACATATGAAGAAATGGAATTTATTTATCTTAAAGCTATTGAAAAAAACCTCCTCTGCTGGATCTGCTCTAGATTTCCAATTCCTTCACTTTTCAGTATCAGCTATCTTGTACAGATGCTTCATTCTTCAATGAGAAAGCCAGAAAATTAAAATCAATAACTTCATTATGTTTACAGTGTTTTTCTTTTCACCTGAGTTTTCCCAGTCTTAATGTCTTACTATAACTTAAAAAAATCACTCGCTGGTTTTACTGAAATATTCCATCTTTATTCCTTTTGTATAAAGGTTAGGAATATGGTAATGTATATCTTAATTTTTTACAATGTATATTCTGAAAGGACTAAAGTATAAATCTCAGTCTGCTTTCAAAAAATGTTCAACTGAGTGTAGTACAAACAAATATTTTTTATAGTATCTTCTACTGCACTGTAAAAATAATAATTATTATTTTAAAATGGAACAATTACCAGGGTTCTTATAAATCATATTCTCATTTTCTAACAACAGGAATTCTTCCTGCACAGTTCTTGGTTTTTTGCATATACAAAAAATAAATAATTGACATTTTGTACTATATGAACTTCATGTATTATTAATTTGATGGAAATGAACACATGATGGAGCACCTTCTTTATCTTTGTGATTGTTTTCACAGATATGTCAGTAACACTGATATTGAATTGTATGATGTGTCCTAGGGACTGTAACATTTCAACAAAATATCTTCAGAAATATATGTGCACCCACAATGTCATCTAACAAACTCACCTTTCATTCAAGTCATCTGCAGTAAATCTGAGCTTGCATTTGCAAGGCAAATCTAAAAAGCTATGAAACGGATGCTGAAGGTAAAAAAAAAATTATTAATATAGCAATAGAGCCTTAGAGATTACTTTTCCTATAGTTCTAATGAGACAATAAAAATAAAAATCCTGAGATTCAGACTTGACAGTAACACAGAACTTCCTTCCCAAGAATATTTGGGGTCTTCATTAAATGATAGGCTATGTGCTATTTTTCTATCTCATCTAAAATTCTGGCACCTCCTGACAATGTATTCTCCCAGTGATATGCACATGTGTAATCACTCATTTACATTAATGGGATTATGGGTGTTTTGTAGCTAGGAGAGAATACCTTCTGAATACCTTTTTCTCCTTTTTTTTTTTTTTTTTTCTTTTTCCTAAGAGTGGTTGCTCACTATGCACTTGGCAACTGAGATATATTACGTTTTTTTCCCTAAACAGGAATTAAGTCTCTACTGTACAGCATGTCATACTTGCCTGAAAGCACAAATGCTGCCTACTAAGCAATAGACACCCTAATTAAAGTTGCCCAGCATAATATCAGCCCATTAGTATAAACTAAAGACCAAAGAGAATAATGGAAGTGGTATTAAGATACCACAAAACATAACCTAGGGTCAAACAAAGATTACTTTGCTTTGGGTAATTTTTTTTTTTAATTTATACATTTTCAGCCAATTTTCAGAAGCTCTCCAAAGCCAAATATAGATAGGAAAATGCATGTCAGTTTTTAAGCCCGGGCCAAAGCAAATATGATAACAAATAAACAGCAATAAAATAATTGCCAATCAGATGCTTTTGCACGAACATTTTGCAATAATGAGATATAATAAATATTCATCAACACATAATCCATACAGGCACATAGGAGCATATTTATGCCAGTGTGGAGCATATTATGCTGGACAGTTACAGCTGATCGTGGAGGAGTAGCAGTCTTATAAAGCTTTCTCGTACATTTACAATTCCTTTATCCTTTACACATAGTCTAGAAAATCTGAACCCTTATAAATTGTGGAGGAAGGAGGGGGTAAATATCGTGCACTTTTCAAGCCAGTCCTTTTCACAAGGCATTCTTTACAGAGGACGGGCAAAGCTCCAGAAAACAAGCAACCTTGGAATTCCCGTTTTCAAACTTCATGTTTCATCCATAATCACATCTTTAATGGTGCAATTTCAAATATTCTCGGACTAACTGTTTCAGATTGAATCACTTTAAAATACCTCACCAATAGAAAAATATTTAATTCAGTAATACTGCTGAATAAAAATAATTCAGTAATACTGCTGAATGATCACCTCTTAAAACAAGTCTTTTATTTTATTTTTTTTTTTAAATATGATTCTGATCCTGTCAATTAACCAAAGAAATAGTCGATTATCTGGGTTCATTAAAAACTCTTGTATGGCACTTTAACAAACAGAAATGTGTTTCAAACACAGGAAAATCCTCCCAGAACAGCTGATAAAGGAAACCGCTTGCAGAGAATCTGGTTTTGTTTCAAGCAAGTACAAACAGCACTTAAATCGGTTCTGCTGTGTGTATATCATAGAGTTCTTTGAGGTGTTTATCCCTCGATTCAGGAAGATAAGCATTAGGTGGAGTCACAGGCACTCCTCCAATTTAGACAAAGGGCCAAATCCTGCCCCCACAGACCACAGCCCCTCCCAGCATCCCACCCCGGAGCCCAGGTTTTCCAATGGACACCTCTCTGAGGTCACTTCCAGCCCTGTTTTTTGTGATTCCACAAACCTAGCTCACAATAAAGGTCCAAGGCTTCCTTTTCTCTCCATCCCCGCCCAGGAGGACCGGGATCGCGTGCGGTGCAGCAGAGCCTGATGCTGTGCAGGGGGTATGGACCGCTCCAGGCTTCTCCTGTCACCTCTATAGCCTTATAGGGCACTAGGGAATACATCGTGCGATGGGGTCTGTCACAGCCTACACCTCCAGGGAAAGGGAGGAAGGACAAGGCGATTTAGGGAGCCAGGCTCCCCCTTGTCTGCTTCAAGGGTGACACCAGGCTGTCAGGTAACGGCACAGTCCAGCCCTTCATCAGTTCCCCTCACTGCTACAAATAACCTGGGTGCTTTGCTTTGTAACTCAGATTTGATTGCAAGAATTCATTAAAATAGCATCTCTTGTGCCAAGGATTCAAAATGTGCCCCAAAATTAATTAATATGTATATTAATATTTAGCTGTTCTCTCTGTAAACAACTACCAGAAATGTTTCTACGCCTGGCCCTTTCACTGGCTTTTCTTTTTCAAAAGTTGGAGTGTGTGATTTGGTATGTTCATATTACAGGCTCATGGTCTAGATTTATTCTGAATTTCTTCTGTGAGAGTCACACCCAAAGACCAAACGTAAAAGGAGCACATCAGTAAGGATGAGCAGAGCAGAGCTGGTATGGTACAAGATTTGCAAGAGCACCTGGAATTTAGACACAACATGTCTTTAGCCAGTGGTCCACAGGTACTTGATAGTTAGAAAATTGTCACTGGTAGGTCATTTGGCTAGAAAATAACAACAGCTGCAAGAAACATTTGAGTTTGCCCGAGTGCCTGCTTTAGTGAAAGTCTGAGTTGTCCTCATTAAAAGTCAGCAGAGAGGATCCTACCGCTTTCAATGCTACAAGCTCAAATCCTGCAAGCATCATTGTGCAACTGAAAGTAGGTCTGTGCAAGAACAATTACACAGCACAGATCCCAGATACTTGAGCTCTCTTCATCTGTGCAAGACTCCTGTTATCACATTTGGCAGCAGTACTCAAAATAAGGCTTTCACAGGTTTTAAATGGAGATGACAGAATATCTCGTAATGGGAGCCTCTGGGTGAATGAATTCCTTTGCTCCTTGAGCAGTGTGATTAGATGAACCTGGCTGGAAGGCACGGAAAGAATGACCTATCTGTACCACAGACAGGAACAGGTTTTTGGAAAAGATGGGTTAGATGTCTTATTATGGATTATGATCCTCCCAATCTCATACAGTTGCATAGCAAGACAGGCAGGAGCTGCTGAAATAACTGCGCATCAGGCAATAACTGTAACGCTCATGGCTTTCTCTAAGGAGAAATTAGAAAATTCAGGTATGATAAAACCTGCAAAAGTGGCAAGTAAGTAGAAGAGCAGCTTTCTGGACCTATCCTTGCTCTTGTTTCCACCCAGGACTCTGTCAGTGGTACTGCAGGGTTGCAAACCCCGATGGCTGCCTGATGCTCTGGTGGGTATCCGTGGGACACCTCTCTCTGAGAACAGCTGTACAGTGACCAAGGTGACACCAGCACAGCTGAGCCTCAGCCACCCCCAAGCCCTCCTTAGTCCTGTGGGGGTTTCAGCAGGCTGGGTTTTAGGGCTGGGCCAGATCCCCAATCTGTTGGGTTTGATCCTCTCTACGTTTCACCACGGTAGCCTTGGGCCACCATCCAGTAATTGCCAGGGTTTCCAAACGCCGGGATGAAAACGAACTCCCATCAAAATGGAGTGGCTCTGCCAAGTTCAAAAGGTGAAATAAATGAATCTTTACACATTATAAGAACAAAATCAACATTCTTCTGTGGCATAAAGTGCCTGAAAAACTAGCAAGTAAAAGCAGGTGTGATGTGCTCCCTGTCAGCTAACGACACTGATAAGCTTGCCATGCCTGGTTCTGCTTCATTTCAAACAGACTGCTGGAAAAAAGGGGGAAAAGCCAGAGCAGAAATAATTGCTGGAGCTTCGAGTTAGCGGAGAGAGCCTGCAGGCTAAGATCAACGCGACTGATTTCATCCTCTTCCTTTTATTTCTATAACCTTAAACGTTCTGCTATTATAAAAGTCATCATGTCAGCTTTCCCCCAAGCCTTAGCAGCGGCCTATTTTAAAATTGTATCAATTGGTAAAGCTCTTGGCTGGAGTATTTTCATCTTGATTTATGTTTCTTGAGCTTTAAAGATGAAGGAAACTCCACTGACCTGATCCAAGCAGGTATGCGCGTTGTCCCACGCATATGTTTATAATCAGACCCTACAGAAACAACGTGTGCTCGGGGAAGCTTTAAAACTACAGGGAAAGCAGCAAATTGCAAGTGAACGCTGTTTATCCTGTATTTGTCTCCAGCAAAAAAAAAAACCCGCCTATTTTGATTCTAAAATGTTTTCTTTCTCTGCTTAATATCAGGGATTTAGGACTTCCTGAGGCCATTGATAAGGTAAGGGGTTTAGAATTAAGAAACTCGTAAATCAGTGTAACAAATGTGGACATATAATCCCGTGGCCTTGTCCTTGCTTCCAGATCAATGTAACTGATAAAAGAACTCTAGGATGGTGAGGAAAGGGGCAAAGAGACTTCTGCTTTTTTTTTTTTTTTTTTTTTTTTTTTAAGCAGGGACTGATCAAAAGCAACCCCACAACTTAGACTATTTCAGCAAAGCAGCAGCCATTCAGCGCGAACGCACATTGCTTCCTTTTAAACACTTGCAGCACGGACCCCAGAGAATGCATTATTAAAATGTTCAAGAGGATCATATTAGGGCTTCAGAATAAATACTAACTTCCCACAATAATCTTCACACATTCGTCCGTAGGGAACGAGGGAATAATGACCCTTTGAATTTGTAACACAAAGGAGAGGCTTTTCTTCTCCCCCTCTCCTTGCCAGCAGCGCCGTGGCATCGCTCACCAAAGAGCCTGTCGCTAGTGGAGAGGTTAAACTGCTGGAGGAGGGGGCTGGAGAAAAGAAACTCAATGGAAAAAGATGGCGACTAGAGCAGCACACAGAGGCAAGGCTTCCTGACCTCACAGGGAAATGTAGCTCACAAATAAAACACACTTCCAATGTCCCGGGGTTCTGGAGGGAGGCTGAGCAGCGCCTGGTTTGTTACCTGTCGTGTCGGTCCTCAGCCCACGCACGCCATCGCCTGTGGAAAACATTTTCCCCTCCACAAAAAAGGTTTGAGTATAAGAAGTATTTGTGTGGTCCTCCATCCAGATGATTTCATTTTTTGGTAGAAGAGCTAACCCCAAAAAATACCTTAAATGATCTCAGATAAGCTATCCATCAAAAGCGCTATTTCTTATAATGTGGGCAGAACAGAAGCTCAATCCAAATCTGTGAAAATTCTCTTTGGATCAAGTGGAATTTCGATGGTCCTCTAAAAATGATCTATATCTACTCTTCAGACAGACAGTAGGTCAGAAAAAGCTGTCGTTCTTTTGAGGCGAGCTGGTAGCCGTATTTCTGAAACAATTCTTTTTGCCTGTCTTTTCTCTCCTCTTTTGAGAAATGGCTCGACAGAGCTCACCTTACCGAAGGAGATGCTTGATAGATTGCCCGTGAAAAAATCTGATCTACCCCTTTTCCCAGGACAGAATTGTTCCCTACAATATACTTCGTATCCGTTATCAAATGAATTAAAACATGCAAACAGGAGAAAGGTCTGCTAAGTTATCCCGTTGCTTTGAAAGAACCTAAAGCCACAATTTATGGCAAGTGGGAGTCTTTTAAAAAAACAGCAACTGCTTCAGCTGAGCTGGGGGGAAGAGAGGTTGTGCACGCAGTCAAAGCCATAAACGCAAGCCTTAGTCTGAAAAAAAGGTAATTGTGCTGCGAACGCTGACAGCTTTGACAGAAAGTGTCTTCATTGAGAAATTGCATTTTGAAGTTCTTCCCGTTCCTTCAGAAATAAATGGACTAAAGCAACAGGGCTGGCTCTGACAGGAAGCGGGGATTCGGGACTTCAAATACAAACATTATGAAAAACAAGCAACATCTGCAAACAGTAAGTACTTATTTATATTTTATGGAGTGTGTGCTTGGGATTTTGACAGGTTTTTAAACAGAGCCTATATTAGGCCCATACAAAGGCGAGAATGTCCCTTTTTAAAAATACATTATGCTGCTGAAAAGCAGTCTAAACGCACAGTCCAAGCCTCAGGTGAGCTCTGACCCCTCCTAACCTGGTCTAACAAAACACACATGTGGTGTTTGCAACAGAACAGTTTACTGCTACTTTCTCAAGGTCAGGACAAGACAGACACTTGAGGGTTAGTATTCAGCAAGCTTTTCCCTCAGCTGCCAGAGTGGCTTTGAACTTTTCCCTTTTGAACAAATAGGAAACGAAACTGTGAGGAAACAAGTGCTTGGAATCATAGAGAGGAACACATACCAAAAAGAGAGGGGGAAAACAAAACAACCCCAAACTGTTTACAGACCTTTTTCAAGCAAATAAAAAAATTCCAAAACCCCAAACCAGCCTGACATCTAATTTAAGGGTTTAAAATTATTCTGTGTGTAGTTCTGAAATTTGAACACACACTCCTTTTCACATGCTACCCCTTTATTTTTTTATATAACAAATAATAACCAGTTGGCAGGTATGGTGCACTGTGCACTATAAAATATTTAGTAAGGCAATAACGACTCCCTGGGCAGCATAAGAAAACGGCGATTATATTCAGAGAGAAAGCCATGAACAAACAGAGGGGGAAAAAAAATACAAAGAAAGATAAAGGAAGGCCTTTCATCAGGTCTTCCTGTCCAATAACACACTCAGGCTTGATCCATATGTTTTGAGAAAAATCAAAGTGTCACGACTACCAAAAATGTCAATAGCTCCAGTAAGGAATATTGTCTAACATTTTCTATTACACTGTTGAAGAATTTGCCTCCCAGCGCAATTTGGAAGAAAAGTCTTTTATTTCTAAAACACTAAAAAAACTGAACAAGGCACGCTTCTGTGCAATGTGTAATACAATAATGCTGTGGGCTTCCAAACTATCCTGGAAACTGATACTTTGATGAAAGTGAGTCCTTCTCCACACCTCTCATATTTTCTGTCCTCTGCGCACAGACAGGGCTGCGAGGCACATCCTGGGCAGTTGGATCTAATAGCGCAATACACCACTCGCTTGGAAATTGGAGAAGGCAAACTTTCATCAGCTTTAATATTTTTATAATCCTGCATAATGACCCCCAGGATGGGCTAACCCCAAAAAAGCAGGGGGGGGAGGGGGAGGTGTGCTGTCCAGGAAGGGGGCATTAATTGTACTTTGCTCAAAGATGTGCATCTGCCTGTGCACTGTTTGCATCCCCGTGCATAGCTTGCTTTTAAAGACATCCCATTTCTTCCTGTCATCTGTAAACAAGCAATTTATTGCTGTCTTGGCAAAACGTAAACAAAACTTAGCACCTTGCCCTGGGGAGAGCCGCAGCTCACATCTGGTTTGTCTGTACCTTGGTGCACAATTTCTTTTGTATTTGTCTTTTCCAGCACCCTTCGAGTTCCAGAGGGAAAAACACAATCAGCGCTGCTGTGTCTTTATCCTGTGGAATCTAAACTAGAATTGAACGTGTTGCAGGCAATCAATATTACTGTGCAAATTAGCCTTTATGACTGAACCACTGTTTGCTCAGAGGAAAAAAAAAAAATAGCTGGTGTGAGTACAGTGCACGCAGCAAATTGCTGCTGCGAGCACACTGCAACTGAACCCGCGTCCTGGGGTTCTTTTCTGGAGGGCTTGGCACCTACCTGAGGGAGGAGTGCCACCACAGCCAGAGAGCTGCTCAGCACTGTGAAGGATGCGGAATTAATTTTTTAGGTTTTTGCACCGGAGCTTGCTCCCATCTTCTCGTGCTCACTGCCCAGCCAAGGAGCCCTCCCCCAGGAACGGGGCAGGGGGGCTGCTGCTGGTGGCAGGGCTCGGTGGGTGCTGTCAGTGCCTGGCACATCCCCACAGCAGGTCCCTGCTTCTGCCCCGTCAGGCTGCCCGAGCCCCGAGAGCCTGGCGGGGAGGGACAGCGAGATGGCTGGGGCTGGAGCACTCCCGCCAGGACAGGCTCGGGGAGGACAGAAGGCTGCGGGGAACCCGTCAACAGCCCCAGGACCTGCAAGGGGGTGAGCGAGGAGATGGAGCCAGGCTCCTCACAGGGTACATGGCAGGAGGATGAGAGGCCATGGGCAAAAGGTGACACGAGAGAGGTACAGACCAGAGATGAGAAACTCCTCCGAGGCCAGCCAAGCAGGGCACAGGCTGCCCAGAAAGGCTATGCAGTCTCCACCACATTTTCAAGACCCACCAAAAAAAGCCCCGAACAACCTCTTCCAAGCCCACGGCTCACTGTGCTCGCAGCAGGAGGTTGAACAAGAGACCTCCTGAGACCCCTTCCAACCTGAATTGTGAACCCTTGCCCCGTTACTACTTCAGTAACACAGAGTTTTTAGAATAAGATGCATGGTAAAGCATTTCAGAATCTGGCCTTTGGCATACTATTTGTCACTAAATTTTGTGCTCACTTAACATATTTCCCTTACAGTATTTACACATTCTTACAGGAACACACCTACTTACATATTGCTGCATGCAGAAAATCCAACGAGACTGCCCTGTCAATATTTGGTTTTATCACTCAGTGCAAAGTAGTTTGTTTTCCACCTGTGTGTTATTAAATGGGAGAGCTAACACAGTAATGGGCATTAGTAGTCAATAAACTAAGCATGGATACTCATCATGTTAATATGAAGGCGTTCAAAAGGGAAAATAAATATTGCCTGCCTAACCAAATCATGCGGTAAGTGGAAGAAATGTTATAAGAATGTATTTTGTAGAGGATAAACAATAGAAAATAACTATTACTGAGATATGTACAATGAACAAGTTATTCAACTAATGTAACTCCTTTTCCTTTGCAAATTATCTGCAAACAGAGGGTGAGCTTGTGTATGTATTTGCTATTTAGAATTACTCAGCAAATCGGTCATGTCAGCAAACCGCTGCCAGTGCTTTACTGGCAGGTTTTTTACCACAACTACTACTTTGAATATATGTTCTTTGTGCAATCAACTCCTTGTGCTCAGCATTTCCTCACCTAAGTCACGTGGCGTTTTCTCCCCTCCCTGCTGGATGGGGTTAGCCGATCCCCACGCCAGCAAAGAGCGCGCAGGATGACCATCTACTTCTGGCACCAGCAATTTATAACCACACGAGTTCTTTCTGCAAATGTTTCCGTGCAGAGAAAAGAGCTCATAATGTTCGCAGGAAGTGAACAAAGATGGAGCAAATACTGTCAAATTCACTTCATTTGAAATAACACTCAGAAATAATCCTTTCAAGTATTTATGCATCACTAAAATTAACCCCTCTTAACTTCCCCCTGTAATAGTGGGCTGTATTCTAAATAATGTATTTTAAAAGGATCACTGACTCCATGAAGGCTTCCTTCCTTTATGCATTAGATTTAGGGTTTTTTAGCAATCACATAACCCAGATATTGCTTATGAGACTAGCATACATCGGAAAAATAGCCAGGAAGGGTAAGATCGGACTGACAGTCCTAGCTTCCTATTCATCCATCCCCCCTCCAAGTACCGGGCAGGATGCGGTCCTGTTCCTCCTAAGGGTGGCTGTGTTACTGAGGGCACACTAAGGCACGAGTACCTTGGCAACAGCAGTTTTATTTGGGGTTACCCACTGCACTCACTGGCTGTCCCGCAGGTCTCTTAGCTGTGTTTTCAACGGATATCACTCTAGCTGGAACACACAAAGACAGAGCGACATGAGAAGCATTTCAACCATTTTCGCCGCCTAAGTTGTTTTTTGAAAAGAAGTCCAACAAGAGACACTACAGCGAAGATCTCAAGTATAATATTACCAGAGAGATGACACCATCTTATTCCTTCGGAGGAAAAATGGTCCCCAGATGACTGAAATTTCCCCCTAGTCAGTGTCAGTAAACAGCAACAGAAATCAAAAGTCACAAGGGTACAATTGTCATTAGTATGTAAATTTTAAAAGCTCAGTCAAAAATATCAATACTTTCCACTTAATTTATTACTATATAAAGATGGATGATAGTAAAGTGAAACATTGATTTTCAATGCCCTTTAAAAAATGGTGATGAAGAAAATACTCAAGGACAACTACTTCAAAATACACAGACTCAAAATTAATTATTGTATTTTTTTACAACTGCTTGTTCAGTTCAATCCTATATGATTGCTTTTTTTTGATGAAGAAAAGGAATAGACCATTTATGTAAAGAGCCATTTCAAAATTGATTAGATATAAAGACAGGTTAGCATTTTTACAGTATTGACAGAAAACCATTAACCAAGCAGCCTATAGACACGGTCACTGAAAGTTAATCGAAGTGAATAGTAATTTGGTAGGGCTTTGCGTGACAGTCATACAGGCTCACTGCTTCTGTTCACAGATTTTGGTTGTAACTGATCTCTGAGAGGCATTGAACTGTCTCTCTTGAATGCAGTGTATAATTACTTTTTTTGTTATAATCATTGAATTTAAACATTTTTGATAGTGCGTAACTATTGTCACAAGCTTGTTTCTAAAATTAACGACAGCATCTTTAACACTGCATAGAGACTTGGATTTAAAAGCACGGTAAGCAGTCTTGGGTAATAACTTTTCTTTGATTATTTACCTTTCAGATTACTTGAGTCTACACTGTAAGATAAGGCTAAAGCTAAGAAATTATTTGAAAGGTAATAATACTTGTGGGCATTTCAGGTTGATGGCTCTGCAACAAATTCTGTACCACCTGACAAATATCACATGCTTGCAGCAAACACGTTCTTAATAGTGATAAGCTGCAACTAACCATTTTTTTCAAGTGGCTCTGGCATATGAAACAACAAGTAGAAGGGAAAAACACAGGGCAAACTAGACAGAGGGCCTGATTAAGGGGATACCCAATTTTATAAACTAGATAGCAAATAAGCACATTCCCTTCCACATAGAATCACAGAATCATTAAGGCTGGAAAAGACCTCAAGGATCATCAAGTCCAACTGTGTATAATTACATTGCAGATTATTAAAATCAATGTTATTTAAAAAAAAATTCTCTCTACCTCACGCAATTAAATCCATGTTAGTTTGTAATGTTGAAAGCCCACTTGCAAGGTTTCATCAGAGACGCCACTGAGCTGGATAACAACGTCCTTGTAAAATTATTTTTTTCCATCATCTTATTCTTGCATAAGAACAACAAAACCCAAAAGGTTGGTGCCTTTTGAGACAACTCCCTGAGTGACTGTGAGGGAAAGCCCTGCTTTACACCAGGTCCTTCAGCAAAACACCCCCATGGCTGTCCTGGCTTTGGAAGGGACCTGACCACAGGGAGGCCATCCAGAAGGACCAGCGCGAAAAAGGTTTCATTGCAATGCACCTTTCCCTGGAGGTAGTTTTTAATGCAGCAGGAGGAGGCCATTTAGCCGCTGTTCTCTACCAATGTCATGTTACTCAGGTGATGGGATGCACAAAGCCACTCCACAACCTGCCCTATGAGTAGCAGGAGTAACTGAGGAGCTCCTGCATTAATCCTCCCAAGAAAAAAGCCAAGGCCATTCTACATCACCCGTGCAAAGGGCTCCGAAAACATACATGGGATGTTTTGCTGAAGGTCAAAATTTGGCCCTTGGGCAGAACAATGTTAGCAGGGAATTTAGAACAATGTCCAGAGAGAGAGACAAGCCCGTAATTAGGACAATCTTTAAACAAACCATTACCCAGCAGCTTTGGGAGGCTGAGCTGTCTCTGCACACCAAAGCAACAGTGAGACTCGTTTCTCCTGGTTAGCTCCATCGCACAAACACTATGAAGAGCAACAGTTAAAGAGCTGCACGGCAGCACACAGCATGCCACGGCTGATGGAAGCCTACCAGCCTTCACAAGGACAATAAATGCTCTGTGCTGCTCAGAGCACTTCAGCTGAATGGACATTTTAAAGAGAACAAACTGAGAAGCTGGAGTATGTTCCTTGTCACACTGAGCAGCAGTTCAGCCTAAGTTTGCATATGTGGACCTTCCTAAAAGGCTTGGTGTGAAAAGACTAAAATTGTTTCCTTATTTGTCTTGAAAGGAAAACAGGAGAAAAATGCGGAGATGCCAAAAGCTGAAGGCATGCCAATTCAGAAACACAAACTAAAGGCTGTCTCCACCTGCAGCTGTTGCACAAAATAAGACTCAAAGCCTTGCCCAAGTAAATATCTTTCTTGCCTGCCTCTTTATTAGCAAATGCTATGAACCCTGACCCAGCTTAGAAAAATTTAGTATTTTCCCCCTAAATACTTTAAAAAACATATTCAAGGGGCCTGGTGGAGTCAGGAAGTCTGGCGAGAGGTAATTTGACATCTGAATTACTTCAAGGCCAATATGGAGAGCTATTCACAGGCTTATTTGGAGATACGTCAGTCAAGAGACCACTTCTACAATGGAGATGGTGCTGGAAACCTAGATAGCTTTCAGAAATCTACGAGATAGAGCGAGGGAACTATGGTGAATGTCACATCTCAATCTAAGATGTCTATGATTAAGAAAATTATCTTGGTAGCAGGCCTATTTCCACACCTGTAAAAGCATTTAGAATTTATTAAAAATGATAAGCGTAAACAATGAACATGGTGTAAAAGCTTTCCTCTGCTAATTTGGTTGCACTGATTAAGATTTTATGTGATGCTTCTAAATCGGAATGTCAGCCCCACGCCTCATGGAGAGGCTTCGCAGCTCGGGGTCCGCGGCGCCTTGGTTAAACAAGTGGCCTCTCCGGACTCTGCTGCCTTGAGGGGCCCACAGCAGTGAACACCCCCTCCTCTCATTTTAGAGAAGGTGTGGATGATTTAATTATTCTTTATTTTCCATGCAATGTGGCTTAAAATAAAATGGCCAAGCTTCTGCTTTGCCTTCTCTTAAGGTATTTCCCTCCATAAAAAAAATAATCAAATTATCCAGTATTAAAATTTGAAAAAGCATCACGGTTGTAATTATGCAAAACCGGAGCCATTTCGCTAAGACATGACCAAGTTGTTTCTGAAGCGTAATCAGCAGTGGAAAAGGAAAAAACAAACAAATTAATGTTCATTTCTGCAAATTATTAGTATCAGCGTGTGGCCAACAGCTGCCTAACAGGGAGAAAGGAGGCGCACAGTCCTGGGACTGACTGTTCAAGATTTCTTTCAGCAAGCAGCACAGAACAGTTACTCAGCCTCTCAGTTCGTGGCTTGACTGCTTTTATATGAACCCTGTTGCAGGCACCGCTAGCATCATCACGGCAGCAGGGCCGGGGGTTGTTATCCACAGCCTGGCGCTGGGGAGGAAGCACGGTCAATTGTCGCTGCTCGGGGATCGGCTCCGGTATGAGACAGTTGGATGCAGTTTGTTGTCATGGCTCGTTGCCATATGTTACAGACAATTAGAACTATTTTTGCATTGTGCAGAGACACGTATGACACAGGGCTGTGCAAGCAAAGCACCACCTCTGACCGAACAAGGTGGGTTACAAGTTTCTGAATGCAGATAAAGTACCAAGAGCACCCATGTGCACGTGCATTTTGTCTTTAAATGCTCAAGCAGCATGTACATATTGAAAATGACATTTCTCATCTCTTGATATAGCTGCATTTGTGGCATCCATCCATCACTGAATACTAACGAGAATATTAGAGATATCTAGGCTAAGGCCCCGGGCAGGCAGTCCATCCCATAGGCAAGGAGCATGGCCTGGACCAGGTCTCCTGATCTTGAACTCAGCTCTGTGCCTGCAGTTCTTAACTTCACAGAGTGAATTTTGCAGAAAGTTCTTTTTTATGGATTTACACACGCAAACCTGCTACCTACTGATTTGTTCCTTAAAAAAAAAAAAAAAAAAAAAATCTTTCTTCTGCCATTGGCCTTTTCTTAGTACAAGCAGCTCCTCTTCCCTTCTGCAGAATTTTCTATTTCATGGCTCCCAGGCTCAGACTCCGACATACAGAAACTGTAAGTAACATCAGAAACACCACAGTGTCCCAATACAAAGGTACATTTCAAGGACAAGAGCCAGCCATGTGCTGGGCTGCGGTGCCTGGCTGCACCTCCGGACCCAGCTGTTCCCCTGCACCTCCGGTGAGCAACGCACTGAGATACAACCGAGTCACGGCAATAAGGAAAGAGAGACCCATGGCAAAAAGAAACCTGCACTGTCAGTTGTGGAAACAGATGGGCTCCCTGGTGCAGTACCATCCATCAGAAGGGTGAAAGAGTGCCTGCAGGCTGTGCCCTCTGTTCCCCAGTGCAGCCATCTCTCAGAAGCTGCTTTTCTTTCCCCTCACTCGCCACCACTTACATCTCAGCACAGCAAGAACAGGCAGTCCAGGCCCCTTGCTGGAGGCCAGCTTCACTCTAACCTCCCAGCAGTTGCCTTAGCTCAGCCCCACTGTTCGGCTTCACCAACATCTTATCCACCAGCAGATCTCTTGGCTGCTAATGCAGCACTGATTGGAGAGAGATAGCCTTGTTGCCAGGTGATTTCTACTTTAATTACATTTTAAGTCTCTCTTAATTGGACCTCTGTAAGTCTCGCATGCTGTAAGTGGAATAAAGTTATACCCTGTGTCTGATTAGTTGTCCTGCAATGTTCTGGAGAGGATTTTGTGGTGGCATCCTGGCTTTTACATTCATTACTTTGAAGGACAAGATTAGCCAACGATTTGGATATTACTGTTTAAATGGTGGCTCTGGAATTACAAATCTTTTCATTCCATTAGAAATTTTTAAAATTCCGTGTATGAAATACAGTGGATGACACCAACCTAATCCTCACTAATAGTTTCTGACCTTTAGCTGCAGGCATTTATTTTCCTGGGTTTTCAGGAATGAACCCCACCATTATGCTTCAGAGCAAGCTGTTTCATCTCTCTGCACACTCCTAAGTTTAAACTTTCTGGTCTGTCTCGTTGGTATTCACAAAGCCCACATATATTAAGGCCATACTTCCATTGCCTTTGCTTTTAATATTAAACAGGCAGTACATGATACCCTCAGTATTGACTCTACTAAGTCCATTAATGACCCCTTTGTGGCTTCACTTTAATTTATGCTTTGAAGGCAAACGACTGTATTATGAGTCAGGGGTGAGAGAGAATATTGCTTATATTAAGGATCTGTATAAAAAGAATATCATCTCTGACCTACTGAGGCAAAGTTGAACACTCAAAATAATTCCTACTGTAAGGCACATGAAAAATGTTATTATGGAATGCCCAGGCTTTCATCTGACAAGGAAGATTTAAGGATTTCATTGTTTATGTACATAACAGGAAAAAGTCTTTAGTTTTTTGTTGCAGCCAAGCTGCAACAGAGCCAGAGCTGTCCAAAGTCAGAATACATATATCTACCTCAAAATCCATGTAATTACTACAGATCTGAAGCACCACTTTTTCAGATTTCCCATTGTGCTAAACTACTACAGCACAGAGGGTGTTAAAAACATCAACTGTTGAGAGGCATCTCAAGCACTTAAACCTTAAAGGTCGCATTAAAGACAGCGTTTCAAAACTTCCCAAGCCTTGCTGGTTTAAGTGAAACCCTTAATAATTCAGTATAGCTCTGTATGAGTGTGTCAGACCCTGTGGCAGAGCTAAGCACGTTGTAATGAGATAGGTGCAGACCTGTGTTACAGTGAGGGATGACACGGGCTAATGGCTCCGGCTACAGCATGAAGTGTGAGATTTAAATTGACTTCAGTGAAACGCAAGGGTGAGATTTGCTTGAATGTGGTCGTCTGAGGCATATTCCTTCCGATTGCCCTAGGGAAGAAACCATTCAGAAAGGACACTCTGGAGTCTGTCAAGGAGCCTGGGAGCTCTCGCCTGCTCTGAAAGGGCAGCTGCTGGGGATGGGGCTCACGAGGCTTCACTGGTACCAGTTTACAGAAAAGCATCTAAGAGAAGAAGTTTGAAGACTCCTACTACACACCAAAAAGGTGCTTGAGACACTGAGCAGCTGCAATAAAAAAGGTAAAAGACTCCCAGGTCAATGATGCATCAAGAAATGCTGAAGGAATTTAAAGGCAGGGGACAGATTCAGAATGTGGTTCAAATCAATAAGCTTCTAAGTGTGCAGGCACAGAAGATGCCCTGCAAAAAGCTGATGAGCTGTACGGCTACTACATAAGCATTTCTAATGTAGGGTTTGCAATAATAAAGGCTTGTTACTCAGGAAATTGCAGTGAACTACAAGAACACTGCAAAAGGCTAAGGAACACTTAGAAAACTTTATTTAAAAAAAAACTTCCTCAAATAGCAGTTGGGAGGAAACTAAATAGTAACAGTTACTGGTCTAGCGAAACTGAATTGTATTGGATGATAGCTATGAAAAGTGCAATTATTGCACTTTTCCTGTGAGTCTGAACAATTTTCTGTGCCATCTCCACCAGCCTAACTTCAGTTATTGAGTACATCTTTCAATTGGAAAAAGACAAGCAAACTCATCTGAAAATGAATCTACTGGAAGGACAGTATTTTTCTATGAAGATCAAAGGCAGATAAATAAATGTATGTGTGTGTATGTGTGTGTGTATGAACCACATCTGGAGCATTGTTTCTTTTCATCTTGCCAAAACTCAGTAATGCAATTATATTTAGAAAAAAAATGTGAAACATACCTTCGCATTTTCCAACAGAGTCTGTGCTGCAAATTCTCAAGCAGCAATCTTCTCCCCAACCCAGCCACTCACCCTCAACCTCAAACCACCTGTTAATTTCCATTAATTGAATCCTACCTCAGTTAGGAAACTAAAGCGAGGCTTTTTTTTTTAAGGTGAGTGAAGCCTGGAGTCCCAGTCAAACAACAAGAACCAAGAAGTCTGTTATAGTTATACCGACCCTTTTCCAGCCGGCAGCTTCCATAGCCAAAGTAAAGCCTGGTAAGATGCAGCTGGGCAAATATTCACATAACATGCTATTTTTTTTTTTCACATTTGTGAATGCCTTGTAAAAATCTTCAGTTAAAAAACAGATGTGGAAGAAATGTCTCTGCAGCCTGGAAGGAAGAAGGCTACTCATCATTAAGGCAGCAACACAAGGTTTTTTGGTCTTCTCTGTAATTGCACTACTGACTTGGACTGGTTTAGAGGAGAAACAGACTAGAATCAACCTGAACAGCAAATGATTTGCCTTCCTAAGCCTGAGCTCAGAGGTCAGTGCTTCCTACAGTGCCAATGAATTGCAGTGTGCCAGTGCTTTGCCCGATAAATACTTTAACAGGGGGTTGGATCCTTCTAACACTTCAAAAAGGAAACTGTTAACTGAATCCCTCCCCACCTATCTGTACCCCGTAGTCATGTCCCCGTCTGAGAACCTGAGCACTGAGAAAGGACAAAACTCATGAACAGAGAGCAATGAACATGAACAGAGCTCATGCCTAAACCAAACACAGGGCTTTGTGTCTCCCAGGGAAACATAATTCCTGTCCTCGCTTGTGCATGGAGGACATGGCAACTGTGCAGCAATGTCCCTTCCAAAGGGCTCTACCGGTCTCCTTTCCGTGCATGATAAGGACATCACATCTCAACAAATTCCCATGGAAAGCTAAGGTAGCAGAGCCCGAGATCCCGTTACTCTCACTGCACCCTTGAGCAGGTGACACTGTGCCCCAGGAGCACTACAGCAGCGGGAGCCACAGCCACCACAGGTTCTTCAGCTTAGCAGGACACATCTACGTTAGTGTGCTAGTGCAGATGAGGAGCATGCTTTTGAGGCCAATCTCCTGATCCCCACTGCTTTTTGTACTATGGTTTACACCATGGAGCAGAAAGCCACTGCGTGAACTGGGACCCTCTCAGGTGGAACTACACCTGATGCTCTCCAGCCGCTGTCAAGCACTCAGCGTACGGGGGCAGACCAGAGCTAATCTGGAACAGCCTTCCCTGAAACACCCACGGTGGGGACTTCAGGTCTTTAGCACCATGTGTTTTGCTTTCCAGGGATGACTTCCTCATCCAGGCTTGGCCTTGTGGACCCAGAGATGTCAGGAGACCAACTTGACTCATCAGGAGAAGCACAAGGCAGCGTCTCTGCAGGGGATTGGGGCGAGGTCCTGCTGTCACAGACAGATAACATCCAGTGATGCTTGAAGTTAAATGGTTCAACTTCCCCCTCCTCTCACCGTGTAACCAGAAATCACCCCCCACCCAGTATTTGGGCTATTTTCTTGACAGACACCACTGTTTCAAAGCAGGGAACCAACTTCTGCAGCTCTTCCATAATAAATGCACAACTGAAAAAACTGAATGAAAGACTGCAGACTTTAGCCCATTAATTTTACAAATGTCTCGTCTTCAAATGCTACAGTAATTAGCTTAACTCCTTCACACTTTAAGATGCTTTAAAGTGTGCTGCAGGATTGCCTTAGATTTTAGGGAAAAGCTAATTTAAAATTTAAACTTCACTAGCAGTAAGTTCTCTTGGGATACTGCAGGCAATATTGATTTTTATCTGCGAACTCTCTTCTCTTAACTGTTGCCAAGGTTTTTAGATTTTTATCATAATGTAGTCACAAATATTTATGGAAACTGTAACTCAAATATGCATTGGTTAAAATTAAACATATTTTACACGAGGTAACATCAGAGCCAGTTTCTATAAATAAGAGTTCTTAGCTGGTTCAGCAAAAAAAATTTAGGAAAAAAACACCTTTAAATCCTGACAAAGCTCTCTCATAAAAGAAAGCTGAATCTGTGGTTATGGCTTATTTCCCAACACACCTTTTCAGCGTGCAGTAGCTATTGCAGAAGTCACCACGATGCTCAGAGCATGGCATTTGCCTGGCCTGGGGTGTGAAGCCAGTACTAAGGTGTCCAGGCAGTTCTGCAGGAAAGCCAACAGTTCATCTACGGTACAGAGCACAGCGGAGCGGATGGAGCAGGGCTGAAATCCCACAGACTCAGGGAACCTCATATCTCTGGATCCTGTATGTTTCTGGGGAATGGAAATTTTCCCATGATTGATCTATGGGAATACTTGGGACACCAAAATAATGCAGGTAAAATAATACTCATTTAAACTTTTCAGAGAAAACAAGGAAATGCAATATGAGAACTCCTCAACTTCTGGATGTTACAGATATGGAACTTGTTCCATGTAATAAAAGAATCATGGGAAAAGCAGAGGCAGAGGAAACAAAGCAAAGAAGGTACTCAACATTTCCATGGCATATAAACCTAAATTCAAGATTTTAAGTGTGAATATCTACTGTTAGCCCTGCAACCTCAAAAATGCCTACAGCATATGCATGTCATTCATGATTTTCTACAGTTCTAATTCAGCATGCTGCTCAAGTTGTTGGGAGAAAATTTGTGAGGAGAAAGGGCACCGCTGAACAATGGCAAAACTAACCTTGCAGTAACCAAGGCTGGAATCCAGCTTGGCTTCAGATAAACATAGATAAATGGACTTATATGATCTTTGCACCGGAGTTTGTGTTTGACCCAAATTACTCTAGTTAAGGGTTTGCCCCTGCAAGGACAGTCACAATGCAGGGAATCTTTGATCTCAAGCTGCTTCTCTTTTAGCTTGGCCTAATTAATTGTAACTGGCAAGCCTTCTTGTTAACCCCCGCAAACCATCACTCCTATGTCATTGACTAGCTTTCTGCCCACCTTACATTTCTTGACAGGGTAAATTAGACTGTACAGAGGTCTGTGCTGTTGCAGTTCAGATTTAAGGTAATGGTATCACTGAATGCTGAGGCTGGAAGGGACCTCCAGAAGTCACCTGTTCCCCCTCCCTTCTCAAGCAGGGCCGCTCCAAGCTGGCTGCCCAGGACCATGTCCAGATGCATGTACTGTTATTCGGCCAGGAGGAGGATGAACTCAGCTGAGCCTGTTAGAAAGGGAATGGTTATCAGGCAGAGCAGACAGGCAGAACACATGGGTTATACAAAGAGTACATCTGGTGTACACTTGCAATGAACCTTTCCCCATCCACACATCACAGTGACTACAGGGTGCCACCTTACACTGAAGTCACCAGTATGCAGGGATCAAATACAGGCCCTCAGTGAATAAAAGAACCCAGTAAGGTGCAGGAACAAAGCTCCAGGTTCATAGCCGTAGACATTCATGGGTGCTGAAAACACTTTTGACTATTTTTTCCAACTGCTTTGGATGAGGTTATTGCTCAGTAGAGGTCTTTGTGCTATGAGAAGCACTAGATAGGTGTGTCTATCACTTTTAAAGCCCTCAACCACATTTATAAACCACTTGTTCTCTGGTTATTTTCTTGACTGGATTTTTTTAAGTTCCTCTGACTCCAACAGAAATGAACAACTGTATGAGTTAAGTCATTAGCTTAGATTTTTTCCCCCTATATACATCCTATGACTAAACTGCCAGTCCTGCCTTGATCTGTTATGCAGGTCAATGGAAAAAACCCTATCAGTATTTGAAACACTTATTCCTTTCATGCGTTGTTTTCAGTTACATACTGTGTTGCACGACCCTGTATTTTCTAGGCCTTCTTGGATTTTTTCTCTATTTCTACTCAGTCTGTGATATGACCGCTGTTGGAATTATGCTGCAGCCCACCAGGATTGAGAGCTAGGTACTTCTCATAATGGGAGGTCAAACTAAATGAAAGTCAGAGCCCCACCAGTTCTCACAGCTGAATTCCAACACTGGATATGACATGGCCAAGGGGAAAATATTGGATTTATTTTTATGAGTTAGTCATAACCCTAATGCCCTTAAGAGGTACTGTGAGAAGTGAATCCATTCATAAGGCCAACAAGGTCACTTTTAACTTGTAAAAATAAATCCAATATTTTTCACTATGTCTTATTAGGTTTGTACAATGCAGCAACCATAGTGGTTTGTTTTAAAAATGTCACTCCCCACAGCTGCTTATATTGCTTTTTAGCATGATTCTCCTCTCCCCTGCTCCTCTCCTGTCAGCTCCTGAAGTCTGTATTGTCTCTTCCAACTGTCTTTGTTCATACTTCTAGATGCACGGAGGAAACACACCCTGTTACTGAAAGTACTCTCGAGTTCTATGTTCACCCCTTGCTCTAATACAACTTTGTTGTCCCAAGTCCTTCTTTTCTGCCTTACATGTTTGATGCATCCTCGGCATTTCTCTTCATTGTTTCCACCCAGCATCAGCCTTCCCTGACCTGTCTCAGTGTTTATGACTAATCGAACAGAAATTCTAAGTAGCATATATAACTTGTTGTTGAGCCTGGTCTGCAAAGGCCAGGAAGCACTGTTGACCAGGGACTGTAGCGATAGGACAAGGGGTAATGGCTTTAAGCTGGAAGAGGGCAGATTTAGACTAGACATTAGGAAGAAATTTTTCACTGTGAGGGTGGTGAGGCAGTGGCCCAGGTTGCCCAGAGAAGCTGTGGATGCCCCATCCCTGGAGGGGTTCAAGGCCAGGCTGGATGAGGCTTTGAGCAACCTGGGCTCTTGACCAGGGACTGTAGAGATAGGACAAGGGGTAATGGCTTTAAGCTGGAAGAGGGCAGATTTAGACTAGACATTAGGAAGAAATTCTTCACTATGAGGGTGGTGAGGCAGTGGCCCAGGTTGCCCAGAGAAGCTGTGGATGCCCCATCCCTGGAGGGGTTCAAGGCCAGGCTGGATGAGGCTTTGAGCAACCTGGGCTAGTGGGAGGTGTCCCTGCCCATGGCAGGGGGTGGCACTGGATGATCTTTAAGGTCCTTTCCAACCCAAACCATTCTATGGTTCTATGAAAAATAGACTAATAATTAGCCTAAATCTGATAACTTCTTGAGCTTTTCCTTACCCCCTCAAGGCTCCAGTAGCTTTCCACTCAGAGGAGCTGGGAAGCAACCTGGAATACTTGTCCCAGCCCATGAAATCAGCCAGTTCAGGCCATGGGAAGTCCTGCAGCCCTCAGAACTATTTGAATTTGAACAGCATTCCCCCTCGCCGCCAGACAGCAATAGACCATTACTCATTTCCTTTTTCTCCCTTGTAGCCCGGGCCATAATTCCTAAATACGCAGGCAGCCGCAGCGGGTGCAGAGAGGCACCGCCTGCGAGGCAGGCTGGAACTAGTCTGCTGCAGTCTTACAACCAAAGAAGGGAGGTTTCAAGTGGCTGCCAACACACACAGGAGTGGGAAGATTTGGGATGGCAGTCACACCTTCTTGTTTGCAAGAGAAGGCAAGGCAGGACTTTGTGCCCAGCGGAGTTTGAACAGCTGAGCCTCAGAAAGGGGAGAGGAGATTAGGGGGTAAGGCTGGAGGCATTTCAGAGGTGGTAAAAGGCAGAATGAGATACTCGTCCCTTCAAAACACAGGGGGGAGAACATTGTTTCAGGGACGAGACTAATACTTGCCACCAAGAAACCGAAGGAAAGCAGTGGATCAAAGAACACGGATGGAGCAGAACAGTTTGCTCTCAATATAATTCAAACTTGTTGGCCAGCTTCTGCTTCTGGGCAGAAGCTTTAGGGGCATTCATAAAAATCTAATTAGAAAATAACATCTCTCTCATGAATTATTAGCTCTCCTCATATCTGGTTGTAATACATCAAATTAAAGTCACAAAACCAGCAAAATACACTAAATCAATTAAAAATGAGATCACATTCTGTTGCTTCCTTTTAAAACACTTATAAAGAAATGCTGGTTTATGCCATGAAGCCTTTCTAGAAAATATTTGCTTTTTCCCTACGAGAGTGTTCGAAAGTTTTGAAAAGCAATGAAACTTGTATTTTCTCCCCCCTTTAAGATTAAACAAAACACAAACCAAGATGTGACCAGTTACAGGATTTTTAAAATCCGTCTCTTTTGTTATTTTTCCCCATGTACCCATCTGTATGTTCCCATTCACTTCAATGTGATGATCCTGCATTTTTACTGGTTGAAGCCAGAGCAGAATTTGGCTCTGACTGATCCATAAATCAGACCTATACAACTATAATGTGCTACCCTTTATCCAAATTCTGAACTGCATTCCTTTCCAGTAATGATTTTCATTCACTTTGTACTAATGTAAATGATTGCTTAAGCTGCAAAGGAAAAGCCGATCTTCAGTTGTGCATCTCAGGGAGAAAAGGCTCTGTATCAGCAAAGTCACTCTAACAGCTCACACAAGTTCCTCCTAAAAAACGGCATGGCCATGTCTTTATAATTTCAAAGCTCCAGCTCCCTGTTTGAGCAGCAGCCCCAGATCATATACAGCAATTTGAAATCTTGGCACTTGGCTTTCAATAATTCCCTGTTAGATTACTGTCTGTGGAAGAGTATATAACACAACTGCTACAAATGCTGGGAGCAAAATCTTCAATAACAACTTAGCGCATATGATAACTTTCCCAATTTCCTGCATCTACACCACCTATCTCTTTACTCTGGTCTGTAGCAGCTTGTTTCTTTATTGAACATCTGCCTTGGGATCCCCTGTCATAAAAAGTAATAAACACATCAATCCAAAAGAAAGAGTATTGCATGGCCCAAAACTACTTAACCAATCCAATTGGCAGCTGGTAGCATGAAACTAAAGGGATAAAACTCAGAGGTGCTTTTTATACAGAGTATTTCTAATGATATTACCCACCTGCTGCCATTTTGCACACCTAGCTGCCTGAGTGCTCCTAATAAGTTAATTATAGTTTCTAGCACCAATTACAGATTTCAGCCTTTGTGGAAATACCAAGCAATGGGATTAATTTGTAAATCTGCTATCTCACTGATATTCGACAGCTATTGCTCTGACTCTGCTTCGTACAAAATACAGATGGGTTGTCTTGGGAAAAAAGCATTCTTTAACTAAATAATAACAAAAAAAGCACAATAAAAAAAAAGCCTTGTAGCTTATTATCTACAGACCCCACAACTTGTAACTGTGACTGTAATTATAGTTGTTCTAGTTTCCCCTGCAGGTTTTGCCAAACAAACAAATGAAAAAGATACCCAAAAGGAAAAACAAAAGCAATTTATGCTCTCCAGTTATCATAATATCAATACCCATAGATTACTTGCATAGAGAGTAGATCAGATCTAATCTTTCACCGGAGTTTTTTTGTAAATTAGAAATTACATTTACTCCAGGTGTATGTTGTTTGCCCAGTTCATATCCAGCTATAAATTAGAGCAGTTTTGCCTTTTGGGAGAAAAAACTCACTTTTGAAATGTGTCTTATTGACTGTGTATAAATTACCAGCAGCTGATCCATGAAGTAGATTTGAAGGTAGAACTGCCTATAGGCAATTTTCCTTATTGATTGTAGATTGATATTCAGTTGATTTTAAAGAAAAGCAAAACAAAATAAAGCTGCAATGTAATTGCTGCCTCTTTGTAGGAATAACAGAAACATTATCTCACATACTACTGTAATTTGACAAGCTATTTGTTCTTCATCCTAGGACTCAGAGCAGTATGTCTGGGCTGCTTTTCTTTTCATTGTTCCCCTTCTGTGAGTTTAGGAAGGTGAAGAGGGGAGGGAGCATGTGGCCAGCCAGCAACTGAACTTCCCAACATGTCAGCGTGCAGCCTGCCACTTGTGTCCCTTAGCAAGAAAAAAATCCCCAATTTGGGTTAAAAGTTCTGAACAATTGTTCTGGATATGGTGCTTGCTTTTAAAGCTTTATCACAGCAAAAACCACAGGTAGCTCCCTGCACCATACGACCCACGAATTCTTACTTGCTATAGAGCTGTCTTAATTTAATGCCTGCGTAGGTTAGTCGATTTCTAGTAAGACTGAGTTCTCAAAACAGCTTTTCCTCACTGGTATTCATAACGCCTCTTTTCTAGTTTCATGAAGCCTGCAGACACTTACCCTCTCCTTCAATTAAACTGGGTTTAAATAAGTCCTTGGCTGATTAGGGTACAGAACCAACAGACATATAGGTATGAGCACATAGTACAACTGCAAACACCCTACTTCTTTAGGAAACCAGGTTAAATGATTTATTCTTTTGAAACATGAGTTAAGAATGTGTGTCCATTGTGGATAATTCTTGGAAGCTTGAACAATGTTAGTTTTTATATAGCTAAAGCACATTAAATAACATCATCCTTGATTTATAAGTGTAAAAGAGAAGGAGTTGTGGCTTTCCCAGGGTTACCAGAAAGAAGTTGTTTTGTGAGCAGCAGAACTAATGAAGCCTAATTTCCCATGGATTCAAGTTCTTTGTCACCAAAATCCTGCCCCTATCCCCTCAGAACAATAGCCCCGCTCTCCCCACGTTGTTTAGTGTTTCCTCTACCCAGGACACAGACGTTGCTGGGACTGACTGACCAGCTGGCTGCTGCTGCAAGGGACAGGGATGGTCATGTTCTGCTGGGTCCTCCTTGGAAGAGACACTGCTATACAGCTCTCTCCTTTTGCCATATTCCAAACTTCACAAAATTTATGAACTTTCATCTTTGAGACTTGAATTTCTATTTCATATTTGATTAAAACTAGACATAAATTCAAAAGTCTTTAGGACAACACAGAGAGCAACACATGATTAAAATGCTTTCTCAGAGGCTCCTCCCCATTGAGGAGAAAGAGTTTAAAAGCATCAGAGAAAGCAACAGAGCCTGTCTTCCCAAGCCAGGCTTGGTCCTCAGGGGTGCCAAAGCTTTGTTCCTACGGATGGTAGAGTCACACTGAAAAATTTCCATGCCTGAATTTGATCCCTCTATTAATCACAAACTTGTTAACTTATTCACTCTACCAAAAGGACCACTTTCTGCAAAACACCATAGTAAACTCAGAACCATGGAGGATCACTCCCACCTACCTCTCTGCCTTCAAGCACATTCACCAGCTTCTTCCAGCCTCTTTGAGCTCCTCCCCATCCCACTTCTAGCTCACTCCATTGCCACAGACTCAAGGCTTCCTCCTGGGCAGCTGAGAAAGTAAATGGAGCTTGTGCATGCATGCTTCCATCTTCTGTCGTCCCACAGCTGCTACAGCTATGGATAACCACGTCCTTCATGTTTCAGGCCTGGAGGGAGGTGGCATCTTGTAGGTCAATGAATCGCAGTTTTCCCCTGCCAAAGGAAGCCATTCCTGTGTATTTGTGCCATTATGTTGATTCCTATATAAGCCCACGCTTATATGATAACCACCTTCATGGCTTATACAAGGCACACTGAGGACACAAGGAGCCTAATAAAGCAAAACCTTCTTTTCCACTAAAAACACCTGAAATACTTTTACTGCAGACAGCATTAAATTATATCTGTGGACTAACTACAGAAGGAACTCCTAAAGCGTGCTCTCCAGCACATTACATTTGTAGAGTGCATACTGTGATGAACTACTCCTTCCCAGGTGGCACATCTCAGTTTTCCTGGAACAGAAATATTCCAATTACAGTATTTTAGAGGAGAAACTGCTATAACAGCAAAGGATCATACACTGGTGCACAGGTTGTGAGATGGGCCTATGTCTTTCACTGCTGATCTACTTCTATCCTAGATTTTCAATTTTTACCTTTAAAAAGTCCTTCCTTCTCCTTATTCTCAATAATTTTTATACAGCTGCATAACATAGACCTCACAACATCTGAAAAATATATTAAGTATTTTACAACTAATTGCAATGAAAATCAGCAGGTAGATAACTGATAATTACACACAGCTGCTTCTGTTATTTGGGGCAGTTAATTTTGATGTATGTGGTTGCCTCATCATGTTTGAAGGGTTTTCTTCTCTCTGATGATGTTCCCTCTAACTGCTGGCATGACCACTTGCCTGAGGAGGGTGGAATTACAGTCCCGGACCTCATTTCAGGGTATGTTGTTCAGTGATGGGCAGGCACAATTACTTCACTGGGTGTTTATCTGCCCTCCTAATGGACGTAAGGTCTGAAAACCTTTCCCTGTGTGACTTCCCTATGCTTAAGCATGAGTTCCCTGAGCTACTGAGTTTTTCTGCTTTTTAGCATTGGGCATCGAACAAAGATTTACATTGCTCTGTGTGACCATACCAATCATCCATCACTATTCGTTACAATAAAATCTTTCTCCTTGTTTTTAAAAGCCCTTTGAATTAGATTCCATTATGAAGCTAACATACCACAGATGGTCAAGTGCTTGTGAACGCAGAGAAGGCAAACATTCTTCAAAAACACTTTTGTGATCTACCTAGGCTTCTATGTCTGGGAGAAGGTCAAGGGACTTGGATGACTAAAGGTGACTTTCCTCAATCCAATTTAACTACCTGAAAGTTAGACAAGCAAGTTACCTTAGCTCTCTCTAGAGTCAGACAGCCTTCTTCAGAGACACTTCATCCTAACCTGAAATAAATACCACCAACAGGTGGAATGATTAACCCTCTGGAGCTGCTTCTTGCTTTTTGTTCATTATGGAAACCATCTTAGAATATGGACCTAATTGTCAAAAGAACTTTGCTTAGATAAAATGAATGTACAGTTTTCTGGTGGTTCTAAAACTAGGGCAACCTTGTATGTAACAAAGAAACAGACAAAAATATCTGAGGGGAATTCATAAATATCTGAACACACTTATGCTATTTTAAAAACAAATGTATCATATTCTTCTGCTGAAAATGGGGAAACTATACTAAGACTGAACATGACAGATAGTTTTGTCTCTCCCAAAGGAAACGGCACAGGCTACCTCTCTTCACCTGCAGAATTTCCTTTGAAGTAGTTACATCCAGGTGAGAAGACGGTACATAGTTTCTATTCACAATAAGAAGCAATAAGTATATTTAAACTATGCAAAATCCTTCCAGTGAGGGCTCCAATTGCACATATGCCACATCTTTCTAACCACTGATCCCATCCTATCACCCATCAATTTGTATTACATTTATTTCTGTTCAAGCCGCCTGCTAAAGCTACACACATGCCCAGTACTACCACCACTAAACACTACTAATAGGGCAGGCTGCAACAATGGAGATTGTAGTTTTGGAACTAATATATGTTTTTGATTGGGGTCTCCGTGTTTGCCACCTAGTGTTTGAGTTTGCAGAGTTCACTTCTATTCCATTCATCTGTAAACAGAAAGTCTGGATACTTGCTTCTTATGTGAAAGCTAAAACAATGTTCTTACAGAATCACTAATTTCCAGGACTTGAGACTTGAAGTAAAACACCAAATATTGCATGTCTTCCAACTGATCGAATCCACTGTGATTTGATCACAGTATTGCTGCAAATCAAGACCTTCTCTTTTGAGAAGAGAGCTTTCCTTGTTCTTAGATTTAGAAAATCTACGATTTTTAAAAGAATTCGTTGGCCTTCTCCCACTTCCTCCAGAATATGGCCACCACTTACTGTCAGCAGGGCAAGGGCATTGGCATTGCTCAAGAATAGACGTACAGGGATCAGATACATCAGATTTTTCTGGATTTACTCAGCTTTACACTCATGTTCTGAAGACTACTACTCACCATTCCCATGAAAACATGGCTCTTGCACGGTGGAAAAACCCTCCACTGACTTTGGCGATGGCATACCCACAGTATGTCTCCTGTTTAATTTTGCTACTTTGATCTGGTTTATATTGTAAGAACATTATCCCCTATGACCCTCTATTTATTTATTTATAAACCAAACACACCAGGTGCGTTACTGTTTCCTCCTCTGCTCTTACTGCCCCACTCCAGGCAGCCCCACTGCAGTAAGCAGGGGCTATTTCAGCGGGACCTGACTCAGCCAACAGGCCAACAGTAGCCCTCTGAAGGGCTCTTGCTACCTGTCTGTTTGTGAAGGAGTTAACATCCTAATTTTTCTATTGCACAGCACTTTAAAGATAAACCCCTTTTATTACAGCCTGGTTCAAACCCTCGGCTTGCACCAGTGTTGCTCCGCAGAGCATTTGGTTTTCTCTTTACATCATATTTTAGCGGATGTTGTGTTTCAGAAGATAAAATGATAAATGGCCTGACTTAAATGACCGGAGGGTATCTACTTTCCTGCTACTCTATTTAAAAGGTTCCTGTGAACATTTTACACACCTTATTGTGTGACTGTGGCTGTCTAATAGCAAAGGAAACAATAGCCTCTGATGTCCACAAAGGCAGGGCATACCACACAGGTGCCATGTTTTACAACACTACTATATCTTGTCATTCAGAAGTGCTCCCTGAACAAATTGCCTGTCATATTTAAAGATAAAATCTGACAGTGCCAGAGCTGACAAGTAGTCCTCAACCCTGACATACAACACGGAGCTGAATTTTGCTGGATTCACTGTAGATGGATTTGTCTTTAGAGATTCACAGCAAAGCCAACTGCTGGCAGAGCAGCAAAAATTATTTCAAAACATTGCTAAGTGTCAGACTTTATTAAATGGTTGCTTTAAAAAAAAGGAAAAAAAAAGCGTCTGTGTTAGCTTTAGAAAGGAACTGTACAGAGCTCTTATTACATATTTTACTTCTCCATGAAATAATGATGCACAGTGTTTCTAAATAATAGAAAATATTGCAGTACATTTCAGGAAATCTATTTTCATCACTCCTTAACACTGGGATATATTTACTCTATAGGATCCTGTATTCTTTTATCTTTTAACCCATGAGGCTCAGACGGGTATGTACAGCAAACAGGAATCAGCCAGAATGACAGGGTCCTTTCAGTAATTACCGTACACTGCTCAGGCGGTCACTGGGGAAAGCGGGGGGTCTGCCTTGGGGGGGTAACACTATTGCTTCCGTGCTATTCACCCCCAGCCACAGTACAGGGAAGAGAGGATCTATGTCACAGAACTGTTAACCACCAGTGGCAGTGGCAGTGGCAGTGGCAGAGGCGGGGCAGGCACTCCAGGGGTATGTTAAACCCCAGCCTGCAGCTATTTTCACATCATCCCCTTTTTGTTTTGTTTGGGGGTTTTGAGGGCACATACACATTCATCTGCCTATGCAGCTCTTTGTACCTGTTTTATGTCCGCATTACATCACTGTACATTTAACTCCTTCCCTGGCCACAGAACGCAAACTTTTGCAAGTATCATTGGAGAGATTCTTCATTTCTTGCTCTTTAGCCCATAACAAGGAGCCACGTGTTTGCTCTCAAAGAGAAAAAAAAAGCCCTACACCATTATCTACAGATCAACACGCCACGTTGCGTCAAACCATTCCACACAGACAACCTTGGTGTTGAGATGTCTTTTCATACCTACTCCTGAGGTAAAAAGAAGGTGCCAGCAGCAGCGCCCGGCCACTGCGGCCTCCCAAAACCCCTCTGCCGCAGCCGTGCTCCCTGCCCAAGGGTTGGCAGCCACGTGAGGAGAGGGACCCACACCCCTGACGGCAGGAGGTACCGCCCAGAGCATGTCTGGGTGATAAAAATACCGGCGTGTGCAGAAGGCTGTGGGATTATAAAATTGAGAATTAAGTGGTCAGAGACAGGCAACTTCTCAGCTACCGCCCACATCTCCCACTTATATTCCAGCCACTGACCTGCCAAGGAAATCAGGCTTTGAACTCGAGGACAAGGGGTGAAAACTCCAGGAGGCCTTGGACTTTCTGGGAATCAGTAACCTCAGAGGGTCATGCAGCCCAAGCCTGCTTTTGTTCAGATACATGTGGGCTCCGTGGAGGCTCTGATGCTCTCTGGCTGGTGGGATCTCTGCCCTTGAGGGCTCCTGCCCAGTGCTGGTGTTCTCCCTGCACCGGTGAGTGCTGAGACAGGCTTGCTGCTGCCTTGTGCATGGTCCATGCAACAGCACAAGGGGAAACAATACCCCTGAGTATGACAGTGATAAAGTTTGGGTGGAGTTGGAGCCCACTATCTCCACTATAACCACCTGTGCCAGCCCTATCCTGGTCCCCTGTCACCCCCTGGGGTGACTCCTGTGTTTTTCACCTGCTGGATAAAAATACCTGTTGCCATCACAAGCCACACTCAGCATAAGATGAAAATAACTCAGATTTTACCAAGGTGACCCACACAGGGACACTTCTCACTGTCTCCAACAGAAGAGCCACTTACGTGAGCTTCATTTCCTCTCTCCCAGAACTTTTCCATAGCATGGACCTAACAGTCACCACACTAAGAAAGCTCCCTGAGTACTCATCATCCTGTTTCCTACAAAGCATGACTTTGCCTTAGGAACAGCATTAGTAAAAGCTGTAATTGTCATTCTCCTGGGCTGCGTCAAATCTTATTTAAGGATGGATCTCTTCTCAATTTCTCTTAGAGGCACTTTACCCGAGAGAGAACCAATCCATTATTGGAAGAAGATGTTCTGACCCCATTAGCTGGGCAGATGTGTGTTTGAACTACAGACCTCTGAGCATCCTCAATTCAAGATGAGCTAGCTCAGGCTACTGTGTCTAGAAGGATGCATCCTCAGAGATCCCTCCGCATGCTGTGTACCATATGGGCAAGTGCCAAATGCACATTGCAACAGGCAGCTGCGAGATCAGTATGCCCAAGAGGTGATGGAAATGAGTGAACCTAAGGGTATGCAGATAAAAAGTCCTGAGAAGTGTTACTTTGGACATACAGTTTGTTTAAAAATCAGCATTGGAAAGAAATTCTGCATTATATATAATTCTCATATTGGCATGTACTAAAAATTAGTGTGTAATATGGAATTTTTTAAAAAGACTACTGTATTCCCAGCTTGCTTCATGCATCTTAGATTCTGTCCCTCTGATAATACCAGAAGCTGCATAATACAAGTGTTTGTAACCTTTAAAAGTGGAGATGTCATAACTTAGTCCTAGTTAGTTAATTGTGTCCCTGACTCTAATGAAAGTGCTGTTGCCCAACAAGCTTTGCACTACATTGATTTTTCTTCTATCAGCTGGGAGTTCTGGTAAAAGAACAATAGATGCAATAATATCAGCAAAGCAAAGAAAGTAGGGAACAGCAAGCTCTTCAAAATAAGTAGGTCAAGCCACAATCAATTTCCAGATTTGAAATTATGTTTTTAAAATGTATGTTTAATACAAGACCTTGTTCTATGCCTATCAAGTCAGCTTGTACGGTTGAAAGTTCTGAATGACTGTTTTATCAGGTAGCCCAGAGTTAGGCCCCAGAGGTTAAGCAATAAAAGAGAAACAAAAATAACTTGACAGTTTCTGCAGCTAGTTGAACCTGGCAACAGCTCCTTAAACAGCTTTTACATTCCTACGGTTTGAAATGCCGTAAAGCCACAAAATACACTGAAAAGCTATGAGTTTGCTAAGTAGGATTTCACTTCCTCCTGTTATTAGAGGTCATTAAATTTATTAGATGTTAGGAAAATCCTTGTAAACAGAAAATATGAAGCCCTATAAAAGAGTGCTCTCTATTTTCACCCTAACAATTAAGATGCAACTAGGAATAGGATGATTACAGAAGCCTAATTTCTGAAGTGCCATTAGTTCCAAAAATCTTAGTGATAGTTATGCACCAAGTTTCAACATACCTGTTGAAACAAAATATAATTGTGCAAAGAGGATATTGTATAGATTAGATTAAAACTTGCATGTATGCTGTCTTTAGTAGAAAATAAGATGACTCAGTTACAAACTCTAAAATTGTACTCCAAACTCACTGAAAAAGCAAGTATCCAGAGTGGTACAAACTTTCTCTACTTCTTTGTACCCCTTTACAAACTCATTGTGGTTCTGCTATTTTGAGATAATGGTTCTTTAATCCAAATGATCTTGAAATAAAAAACTCAACACATTAGAAAATGTTTAGTAAAAACCACTTCTAGTTGTGAATGTACTATTGCAAAATAAAGACACTGGCTGACGGATAAATTGCACACCTGCAACTTCAGCAATATAACTTGAAAACCTTTTAGTTCAGAACTGAAGTCTTATCACCAAAGGGAGAGGAGAATATCTTTTTGCTCTAACAGGGTGTATAACCTTTATGAAACTCTTATTTGCAGGGTGAGCACTGGATGCAACAGGGTACAAGAGTCTTTATGGTGAAAGGACAGTTACAAATCCCTCTGCTCAAACAGAATTTAGGTTCTTATGACAGATTTTCGATAGAAGGATGGAATTAGGGTAGAATTCAAAATTCTATGACAGATTTTCGATAGAAGGATGGAATTAGGGTAGAATTCAAAATTCAACAAGCAACACATCCTCATTAGTCTCTGCCTCATTTAAGTCGAAGTGCAGAGACTGAAGGGGTGCCCCAGAAGATGCCTGCTTTTGAGTGAAGAGGAGTGAAGTCTCCTTGTGCTTGTATCCCTCCAGAAAAGGCTTCCTGAAGGTTGCATCTTTTTCTGGAAGGCTGCTACCGCCATGTGTTTTACCCATTTTTATGAAAAGTTAAGGAACAGGAAAATATAGAGAATCTTTGAGAGAACCAGAAAAAAAGCAACAGCTTAAGGGACTCTAGATCCCAGGGGTGCTCATCTTGGCCTTTCTAGATACAGGCAATATATGTTACTATGAATCGTAAAAAACGTTTCAGAATAATACTGGTTTCGCAAAGGGGTCTCCATCGCGTTGCCTGTATATCGACTTTTGGTTAATCAATTAAACATTTTTCTGAAGCCAAGTAAAGAATGTTCTAGGCTAAGAAATCCAATTCCTTACCTCTTGGATGCCTTGCTGACTCTAACCTGGAGTATCTGTGAATAATGCTCTCTGTCAGCTCTTTTTGGCTTGGAGACACCATTCCATCCTGGCAGGGAATGACCTGGCCTCTGTTATTCACACTTTCATCACCTCTTGGCTGGAATCTAGTAATGCAGAATTACTTGGGCACACAGCCTTTGGCATCTAGGGAACTCCAAGTAATGCAGAACACTGCAGTGCATCTCAGCAATGTAGGCACGGGCACATCAAATCATTCTGCCGTGCTCTACAATGGCACTCTTCAGAGCATCAAAAGAAATTTGCAGTAATTGTCCTTGCCTTGCTCTGTGATGCAAATCTGGGGTAGCTTGGACTTTAGGCTATCCACAGCCCTGAGACAGGGACAACTGATGATAACTACTCCTTGGACACAGTAGAGCCCTCCACAAAATCTGCTGTGAATAGGAGTAAAAATGTGAAATGAAGTTCCCTGCAACCAACAGACATCACAAACCTCACCACCTCTTACTCCATGTGCAAGACACATTCCTTGGATATTGCCTTGTTTAACACGACAACATATGTTTTACATTGCAAACTCTACTGCAACAAACAAGAAGAAAGGTTTATACACTCAAACAGGTCAATGCAGTGCTGGTAGGCACCGAGTTCCTACTGCTCACACAATATAAGAGTTTGTGTCAAACACAAGAAGTGTGGGTTTGCACAGCCAGAAGAATATCTTCTAAACCTAGTAGTAGAGTCATAAATTTTTGCTGAAGTAAACACTATTACAGAGAGTAGAAGTCAAGTCATGTGCATTTACAGTATGAGTCTTACCACGGTAAAAGAAATTAATCTGCCTTCTTTACTAGATGATTTGCAACATAATCAGAATTTAATTCCATTAATTTCAGGAATAATAACAAATTTCTCATTATCTATTTCATATTTCCTATTTATTATTAAATTGTCAGCATAAGCAGACGAGGATAATTATGCAACCTAACTTGGGCTTGCAATACAGTCAGGTAGAGAGAGATGCCCCGCTGAAGAGCAGACTCAGAGCACCTTTGGGTTTGCTCCTTTGAAGAAACTTACCTCTCACTATTCAGCATATAGGAAGTTTACAGAAATTAATTTTCTCATGTGAGCACCTGAAGTTAGATGGTGTGCAAAATACACTCCTCTCCTTCCATGTGCTGCAACAAGGTATTGAAGACAAGACCTAACACCTTCTGGAGGACAAATGATAGACAAACAGATTCTTTAAATGGTTTATTTTACAAAAGTCAGTAAATCAGAAAACACATAACACAAACTTAAATATCACCATATATCTTGCAGTGTTATATAAATAGTCCTTAATAAAAATTACATGTAGCAGTACCTAATGAGCAAGGAGCAAAAATATCCTACTAAATTGGTTGGAAAATAAATGTACTTGATAGGATGCTATCTGATACATTGCTTTTAAGTTTTCTCACTTTAAAGTCATGTCAGCTTAACAAAGAACACAACTTGCTAATAACATCACTGTTAACACTGAGGCATTGGTGGATAGAAGAGAAAGAACAGCAATGAAAGAACTGTGGAATGCTTTGATAACGTTTGGGTAATAAATTATTAGGATGTTCATCAAAATAACTGGCAAAGTAGTGCTGTCAGCAAAGTACTACCAGACTACCAAATAGGTACCAGACAAAAGTGCTAACAGGTGCACAGCCAGCATTCCAGTTTGTTCCAGCAATGCATCTTCCCCTTGATAAACAGCACCCAAATACCCACAGGGGATTTTCTTAAGAGTTTCCTAGTACAGCAGTTATATACATCCCCTTCTGGGGTGTGCAGTGGGCATACTTAAAACAGAGGTAAACCAGTGTGGATCGCATTATATTGTATACCACATATCTGTATATTCTCCACGGAATAATTTAATAGTTCCATTAAAATTTACCTTACAGCTTGGGAGCTCAGGGACTTGGAATGCAACTAAACGATTCACTGGGAAGTTTAACCAAACACTAGGAGGTCTGAAAGATCTCTGTTACATGAGATATATTACTGTATGTTGTGCAATTAAACAGGATGTTAAATATGACATGAGGAAGACAGATTCTAGCTCCACTTTCAGATACACCTTTGGAGAAAAAAAAGTTCTATGACAGCATCTTTAATCTGTAAACTGAGCTGATTAACTGGAAGTAATTGAGACCTGCCAGTGATGGAGGGTTACGCACGCTTGGTTCCAGTGTCAGCACTCAGACACAGCCACACTTTTGCCCTCTGCCTCAGTTTCTCTGTGTAAAGCATCCTGAGATCTTAAGATAAAAAGCCACTTTAAAATATTACTACAATTAGATGTTAAATTTTTCAGTGAAGCTTTTGAGCAAAGGACCTTGGAAAATTTCTTCCCATTCCATATATATGTTACACCTTGATGGATCCAATGAAATAGGACAGAATGGAGGAAAAGCTTCTGAGAATATACAGGTGATCTCACTGCATTCATTTTTTTCCTTTTTTTTTTTTTTTTATGTAGACATTCATCTTCCACAAGAAACCAAGCTTCTCAGGACATGCTGGATAGCAAAAAAGCCCTAGTCATACATGCTTAGTTTCAAAGTTCTGTTACTGCTCAGACAGAGAAATCAATGTATGCTATATTAAAAACAATCATCACAGCCCTTTGAACGATTGGGTAGTTTAGCTATGAATGCAATTCAACCTAACAGAGGCTCTAATGGCTTCTGACAGATCCTTCCACTGATCAAGGGACATATATGAAAATAGCTGCCTACCAAGCCCTGATTTGATTTTAAGAAAAGAAAACTGAAGGTTAATGGTAAACAGAAGTTGATTGTTCGCATTTTCACTGAAATAACTCTCTCTGACCTGTTCTTAGAAGCAGCGAAATAGATGATAATGGGAATCCTATACACCTGACTTTCTACTTCAGCCTCTAATCAAGGGGACTAATCAGACCAAGATGTGTTGGCATGAAAGCAAGTATTTGATGATAGGGAGGGGGTGGAGAACAACTTCTGTGACCAAATTCTGATTCATCATCGACAAGCATGGTAAAACCAGTGGAGCATTAGAGGATGTAAACCATAGCATAGTGCGTCCTTTTCTATCATGTACGTTACGAATGCTACCTCCAAAGCAACGAGAAGACACACCATAGTTTTCATGTCCTGTGTGAAGTGCTCACACCCAAACATCAGCATTTTAATGCGATAATTTTATGAGTTATTTGTTGGCTTTTATTTGACATGTTATCCAGCCAGTTCTGCAGCCTTACTAAGTACAGTCTTTTTGCAATTGTATAAATTACCTTCCCTTGTTCAATGAATGCCCCCAGGCTAAGGTGAAGAGGACAGATGAATGGAAATGAAGATGCAAGCCCAGCCACGTTGAAGGGAATGAGTCTCACTTTGGACTGGAAAGAGAACAGTGGTTCTTATTCAGGATTGCCTCTGCCCTTAGAGGTGGGGTGAGCTGACAGCCAGAACCAGGCAGGCTGGGAATCCTCAGAAACACTGAATGTCGGTGTTTTTGCCAGAGCCTTTCATCATTACCTAACAGCTCCCACTCTCTGACGCTAGATTAGCGTAGGGCTGAGCTCCTCACTGCTGCGGGGAGTGCAGTGATTGTCTTTTTTGGACAAGGAACCTCCCTGCAAACAGCGTTCTCTTTGTTTGTCCAACCCTTCCCCACAGCAGCTCACTGTCACGGTGGGGTAGTGCAGAAGATGAGCTGCAGCAACTTGAACCTCAAATGGGAAACAGATGTTGAACGGAGGTACTCAGCCCATGGGGTGGAGTAGGACAGAGGTGGAGGCTGAGGCTGGGGATCAGAGTTTCTCATGCCTGTTGCTACAGCGGAACAAGCATCTTCTCATCTCTGTAACCTTGGTGCAAGATGATGGTGGTCAGCTCCCAGCAAAAAGCTGAGGACCAGCTGTCAGGGGGAGGAGGGGGGTTAAGGAGCCAACACGAACTTTGCACCAGGTGGTAACAATTAAGGGAGAGATCCTGACCTGCACTGTACAAGGTACTGCTCAATGACTCCCATATGAGTTAAGATAATAAAGTTGTGGCCTTGAGAAAGCACATCTCATGTGCATCTCCTCTCACTGCTCTTACCCTCTGCTCAGCCCAGCTCAGAGACCAGCTCCTGGGCTGGTTTCATCTCTGTTACATTGGCCCAAATTCCACTGCATGACACAGGACCAGCGGAACCGCCCTACGATAAGGGAGAAAGGAGCAATGCCCACTCCTAACACACTACAATATTGTAGCCATCTTTCATGATGGATTTTGGTACAATTTTAATTTCTTTTTTTCCTGTTGTTACAATTTTAGCCATCTTTCATGATGGATTTTGGTATAATTTTAATTTCTTTTTTTCCTGTTGTTACAGCACTGGAATCCCTGAATCTGCACCACAGCATGAAGAAGTCCAGCATGATTTTTAAAGTGCATCTTGCACCATTACCAGTGAAACTAAAACTGTATCTGGACGATAAGACAACAGATATGGATAATTATTATGTTGCATGTTACCCATCCTGGACAGTTTCCAGTCAGTGATTACACATGACACTCTTATTTACACTTTAGATAATCAGAATCTGCTGTAAAGCTCAGAGCATAAGCATGATGTCTTTAAAAACTACTGTATTGAGATTGATATTTTTTATTTACATAACCTTTTAACAAGAAGAAAGGACCTACAGGATAAAATATTTTCATATACAGAGATATGAATAAAGCATTATAAAAACATTTCTAATTACAAGGCATAACACAGCAGTTTTCTATCAAATACTTAAAAACGGCCTTTACCTTTCATCCCCCAAATTACAGAAACAATAAAAGTTTTTAATTTTCTGCCAACATTTTCCTTCTATCAGTGTAAAAACAACTCTGTATCAGATTTTTTAAAGAAAGCCCTTGCTTCAAGCATTTCATTTGTATTGGTTCCATGTTTAGTCAGTAGCTTTTGTAAAATTGATGAATATTGTCTAAAGGCAAGTGCAGACAGGCAAACAGATCTGTATCTTCTGTAATCCATTTAGCCTGACACACATGTGCAAGGGAACTATTTTACCTTAATTCTTTCATGGCTGATGAAAAGTAAATGTAAGCAAAGTCGTGAACTTCACCATTTAAAAAGAATCACTGAATCTAATGTTAGAAGCTAATTTATGCTCTCACCTCCTCCCTGAAAAAAAACTGCCCTTGGTCCTCCTGCTTCTAGAGCATCCACACTCGGCAAGCAGTTGCTATACACAGCACATCCATTAGGGGCTGTGTTTTTCAGCCCATCCCAATTGGAAATGGGTTACCTAATGCTGGAATAGGAATGGATTGCTAAAGCATCATTGCAACATGAGCTAAATTATAACTATTTGAATAAAATAAAGAAAACTTGTAAGTATTTCTCTGCTTCTAGTACGTAATGCAAGCACAGCAATAACTTACACTTGATCGCTCAGTTTTTTTATTGATATTTACCTTTAACCATGTTCTCCTCTTGGGGTAGCCTTTGGCATTACCACACGCTTCAAACGATTTCATCAACCTTACTGATGTCTTTGCTATCAACTCCTGGGGGCTTTGGAGATATGAAACCTTCTCCTACTTCTCTATTTCAACTGAACTCAATCAAGTTACACTGATTTAGATGATGTGAGACTGGAACGCAACACAGCGCATTAATCCTCTTTAACCACTTAATTATTGGTATTTTTGCCAGTGAATCTTAGCTCTTACCCATTCCAAAGGTCTTAATTTGTCTACGTCATTGCCATCCACGGCTTAAACAGGCGCTATCTGCCTGTGCTGAGGCTAGTACTAGTTCAGGTAATCACTAGCTTAAATCTTCAGCCCAGACAAGATCTAGAATCATGTATTTTTAAAAATTATTGCTGCCAGCAGTCTCCTAATACAAGAAAAAAAAAACCAGTGTGCTTTTTTTTTTCCACTACTACTGGTAATAATTATTTGCCAATCATTTTTTAATAGCTATGCCTCCACTTCAGCTACAAACTACAGCATTGATGTGCCTTCTCTCGCCTTTATGGCTGTCAGATTCATTTCAATACTGTGATCCCCATGGTTTCTAGCAGCGCTTAATTAAACACAAAATAATCATTCAGTAACAGCATAAACAAAAAAACAATCCCCTCAAACGCTGTGTTACCAGTGTTACATCATTAGCTTGTTTGAATTCATCTTGCTCATTTCCAAAGTAATATGTTTCTATGAGAACTGCCTTTTCAAAAGCAGAATTCCCACATCTTCAGCTAGCTTTTCTCTAAGTGATCTCCAAAGTAAACAGTACTTAGTGTGGCATTAATCCAAATATATGCTATTTGCCCACTGGTAAAGCTAGCTCTAGCTCGTGCAGGAAATAAAAAGCTGTGCCCATAATACAGCATTTCAAGTTGTTAAGAAATCTGTGGCACAAGAGACAAGAGATGAATGTGTGGATCACAGTTATGATATAACCAAACCTACTTTAAATAGGAATTTATTCTTCAGAGAGTCTTTATGTTCTACAGGATGGCTAACAGTTTTAGCAGAAGTCCAGGACCACACGGAAAATGCATGATGCAGGTACTTCTGCTGCCACAGCTGTGTCAAAGGTGTTCAGAGGCACAATCTCTACTTGATATAATTGTCCTGGCAAAAGCTGGTAGGTGCGGACGCAGTTTTATACCACTAAAAGTGAATTTTTGCTGGCACAGCTTATTCAGCTCCAGGGAGGTCTGGCATATGTTATACTGTCACAAGTACAATTTCCAGCAGTACAAGCCTCATCCACACACAGAGCGCTTTGCCAGCACAGTATACTGGTATGCACTGGGAAAGCCTGGCCTCAGCAGTGATTTTAAACAGAAGATTAACACAGGAGGTGGATTCATTTCTTGGTGGCAACGTTGAGCTCTGACTCTTACTGGTTTGTTTTGTAGTGGTAATACAGACTGAGTGCTGCTTCACCATAATATAATCTTCTTCTGTTTTTCATGACAAAGGAAAAGGCGTACACCAGCTCAAGTTAAAGGAACTTAACCAAACAAAACATCTCTCTCTCATTCAGGATTGCCCTGTATTGTCCAACACAGAATTGTTCTTTTTATAGAACGTTATTACAAAACAGATCGCAAACAGCTTCATTTCTCATCGTCTTCTGGTTTTGTTCTCACTAGATCAACACAGATGCTGCAATGCCCAGCATCACGCAACCTAGATCTAATCTGTCAGGAGTCCTGATACCCCAAATGGAAACCCTCACTTAGGTCCATCAGCTCTTTAGACAACGCACTGAGAAACCTGGCCTCAGAATAGGATCCACAACATGCAGAAACAAGGCAATGGTTAGGAACTGAATTCTAAGTTCCAGGGAGCCCAGGAGCTCTAGATTCACACTAGAAATCTTCCCCGGTACTACTCAATTACCATAATGAAAAACAGCAAGACAGTCTTGGGAACTATGTCAGGATGCTCTCATCTGAATGCTCTAACAAGGAGTCACTGCACAAAGGACATTCTCCCCCACCTCTGTTACCTTATTTTAGTTGATAAAGAAGTCACCGTATGGTGTGCGCAGCTGTATCCTGGAGATATCCAGCAGGCTCACCCCAAGCTGGCCTCTCATTTGGCTGCCCAGGTCACGGATTCTGCTTTGTTGCAGGTGTGAGGATGCTGCTCAGACCTGCCAAGCCGGGGCCAGTTCTAGGCAGTTACAGAAGCCGAAATTCAGACACCACAGGAGCTTTTGGAAACATGGATATCCACGGGCTGTAGGGCCAAAGGGAATCAGAGCTGATGTTGTTTTGGACTTCAGGTCTTAAAAGCCACCTGCTTCTGCAGATTTGGGGTCTGGTCTTTTTATTATATGACAACAACTGAGGTATGGTGTGAAAACTGGTAAAATCTGCATTGACACATAAAATAACACAAGATCAAGGAATCATAAAGCTGGAAAGATTTATGTTTAACTGAAAGGCTTCTCTCCAGATGATAAGCATCAATAATTCTAGGGCGGAAGGTCACCTGTTATTCTACCCACTGGACAAGATTTTGTAGATGAGCAATTATTTCTTCAAGATCATATGGCAGAGGCATATTACACTCATCATCTGTCCAGAAGGGATGGCACTCTGGTTTCTGGTCTTCTGGCAAGCTCTCTGCTGCTTCTGACTGGCATCTGAAAAGAAAGGTAAGAGATGAACTACTTAAGTAAAACTGTACCAAGAAACTGAATACTCAGCAAAGAAACATTTGTGCATTAATTTAAAGAGAAAGATGATAATAAAAAAGAAATACCACATCTTCTGACTGAATGTTCATTTACAGTGAAGTTGATTTCAGTTGTAGGCTTTGTATTTTCTACAGGGATTTCTCAAAAAGCCAATCACAGAGGAAACTCAGTTAGTGTACCTTTATATGGTGAATTATTTTTTCATTATCTCAGTTGTTATTTAAAGTATGTGATTAAACCATTATCAGATTTAAATGTTTGCTGGTTTCCAATGTATTACTAGATTATTGAGAAAGATTAAACTGAATTTACTGCATTAAGGTCAGGGGGGATAGATTAAACAATATTAAAGAAGTCAGACTAGCTTTGTAGATTCTGGAGATTTACAAGTGTATCAACCTGCTTAGCTCTGAAAAAGGCAATATAAAAAGAGAAAATTCTATAAAGATAAATGGAAATGGAGGTTAATAACAACTTCCAATGATGAATAGGTGGGCAAAACTTCAATAAAATTAAATTAAAAGGTTACTGTATGCTCGTCCCCAGAGAAAATGTTTAAATTACAGTGTTTTTTATTAAATGGATTATTCATCAATACCAGGGAAGTCTAATTATAATATTCAACTGAACTGCAGCCTGCAGAGGAAAGTTTTACAAGTGGCAACCATCACATCTCTTAAGAGCAGGCTGTAATACAACCTGCTGCATCAAAAAAACTGTCCCAGTTCAAGGAGGATTTCTGCCCCTCTCCTTTCCCCTCTCCTCAAACAATTTGTATTAACTAGTTAATGTTTGCAATGGGGCAAGTATTACTTGAAATAAAAGAAAAATGTCAAGTATTACTATAATTTTGGTACATATTGCAGGTCTATGTAGTTCTTCAAAGAGCTAAGAAGCAAATTGTAGAAATACACTTTTATCTCTTGTAAGACTTTTTTTGAAACTCATGTTCTATAAAGCACATAATTGTTGCAACAACTTTAAAGTTATTTTAAACATATACACGTCCTTTATCTCTGTAAAATGAACTCTAAAAATATTGACACACACAACTTCCTTGCCTACACCATCAGCCTTCTGGAAGACACTGTTTCCAAAGGAAAGATGTCGTCTTCTCTTGGGAATTATTAATGGCAGTGTAATCCCCATGAGAAAACATACTTCAGCTTTACACCCATGTTGGTGGGTGGTTAATTGCCGCACCAGCATCCTGGGCACTCAATCCATCGTACATTACACTGCAAGGACAGTATTAACACGTAACATTCCAATATATCTTCAGCTCTCCACATCAGCCCCTGATAATAGCATCTGTTAACATGCACTAAGTACTATTATGTAGCACATCACTTCATAAATAATAAGATTAGCCGACCTCAGGGCCCTGGGAAGAGTAATGTGTTTAAATGTTCTCATTATTTATTTAAAACAAGAATTAAAGGAACAGAAGCTACTCGTGACAATCCTCTTAGCATAAATATTAAACTGTTTGCACTGATAAGCTGCACTGTACAGAATAACAGAAGATTTGTTTTGCTGGCTGCTTTATAGTAGTTGTAAGAGCAAATGCAGTTTACTGTATGAGTTCTGAGAGGTACTTAACTGATTGTGCCATCATGTTCTGAAGACATTTTCCAAATTATATAAAAGAACAGGAGAAAATTAATATGCAGGGGAGGCTGAAACTAATTACAGCAGAACTCTATAAGGCTTTTAAAATCTTAGTTTATTTTCTGTCTTGGCACAAAACAATATGCTCAGTTTGCTGGGTACTATAAGATATTCCAGTTTAAGCATTTCAATCTGAAAGTGGATAAATTAACCACGTAGAGATTATTGCAGATGACAAATCAAGAAGCTCATCTGGTGAACACTGCAGGCATATTATGTAGTCTGCAAAACTCAACTTATAATAATAAACATTCTCTCTCTCACACCATTTCAGAACCCTTTTTTTCCCTTGCTCTCTCATACAAACAGATTGACTGGCTTTCGTGAGGCGGCAGCAGTCAGAGTGATGCTGTGACTGGGCAGTCCATGAGCAACTATTCCAGTTGCTACTTTCCCTTCTGTATTTTTCCTGCCAGCAGAGCCACCTCTGAAAAGTCATTCCCCAGCTAAGCATGTGCCTTAACTTCCAGGCAATCACGCATTTGGGAAGGTTGAGCCATCATATTCCACGTGAGGGATTAGAGGAATGGAAGCGTGTCAGGTCCTTGGACTTCGTGCACAAGTCTGGTGACAGAAATGCATCGGTTTGTTGTAAAAGCAGAAAAAAGGCGAAACCAGTGCCTTAATATTCCAAATTCTGCAACCCAATAGCTCCTTTCTCTTTCTGTCCAGGATTTCTATTGCTTTGCTTTATATCACTAGCATGAACAGCAGTGACCGTTACATTTTTAAATCTTGTGAGTCACCTATGTTGACCGAAAGTAAAAGCTCTGTGCTGGATCCGCTGACACCAAAGTCAACTCAAGTTGCTCACATTTAAAGATACAGGGCTGAGTTCTAAACAGTCATTGCTGCACCTGGCAGTTCATGAACCGATTCACCTGAATGGCATCCACAAGCTTGAACGCAGACATCCAGATATGTGCTTTCTGATTCGGAGTTATTGTGCAAGAACAGTCCTTTCCAGATGAATACACTATTGTTGATTTTAATAAATTTCTATGGGAGAAATTGTTCCTACATTGGTTTTTAGTTTGTAGCAGAGTAACAGACTTGGAGATCCTGCAAAAGGATAGCAACTTTTTAAACTGAAGCAGAACAATCAAAGGCACTTAAGTAATTGCAGAGAATTATTTCAAGTTCCTTGTTATCTGGGAAAAGATAGCTAACATAAATTAGCAATGATAACTCAGAATAAACTGAAATTCTGTCTTCTCCCAGATACAAAAGAATTTATGAGACTCCATGTGGGAAAGACTGCAAAAATCGAAGTACAGCGGTAGTGGGAAAGTACCAAGATTTATAATATTATAAGTTAATTAAAAT
>NW_010126634.1:0-6531 GCF_000699245.1 Pterocles gutturalis
ATAGAAAAAGGACTGGCAACTTACACTGGAAAAAAAAAAGTCTGATTAGCAACTTATTTCTCAACATGACTGATGGCTGAGTGATTACAATACACTATATTGACCTTCTCAGCTGGTGCAGAACAACATAGCTTTGTCCACTCACATCAATAGGCTATGATAGTTCATACCAGCCAAGGGTCTGGGACTAAACTACTGTGTCCAGACATTCAGCTTGCAAGCGCTTCATTCCCCTCAACTTCTTTGTGTCAGAAGAGCAGGATTTCTCTGCTCACCCACACAGGAAACCCTTCTAGTCCCTGATCTTGTTTTTAGGTGAGGCGTAATGGAAAATGAAAGGTGCTTTTTCAGGGATGCAATAACTGCACTAGAAGAGAATTCAGCCACACTGCAGATGTAGAGCAGAGTGTCTCTGAATGCCCAGTGTGTGTTTACTGTTGTACAGTGACCATTATTTGTTTACACAGCAGTAGTGCCTAGGATGTCCAGGATGGACAAGGCATGTATTACTGCAGGCTCTATAAGAAGAAGGCGAGCCTGTATTCTGCCATTCTTCTTCATGCTGCACATAATCAGCAGTGAGTGAATTCAACTCATGGAGACCTGATGTCGCAGCCATTGACTGGGCAATAAAACGAGACAAGGATTTTCAATGCCCTTGTCCAGTCCTGAATGAAAATCTCTTCCACAGCCCTGGGGGAGTGGAGGCCTCTGGATACTCCTCATGCAGCAACATGGAAGCGGAGTAGAAGGTGCTCTACCCTGATTTTGTCCTGACCTTGCTGCCTCTTCTTTGGTGACTGAAGAACCTGAGAGGACACAGAGTAGCCAAATGAATAAATGTTTGCAGGATTAGCGCTTTCGTTTACTTTCTCCAGGCATCATAGTCAGAACTCATAACTTCTGACTCTATTTTGATGGCAATTTGCACATAGGATGTTCAGTGTGGTCAGAGATGACACAGAAGCTAGTGAGAGGTGGCGTATTTCAGAAAGTGCAGGTTCCTTACTGAGGGCTCTCCTTATTAAAAGAGACCTACAAAGAAATCTGAACATCCTTTGCTTTGCACCAGGTTTAGTTGAAGAGCTGACCAAAATATGTTAAAATTTAGGTGCATTCTCCTTTCAGTCGGATTATCCTTTGAAACTGTGAGCAAACCCTGCCTGACAACACAGAGGAATTTTCCCATGGATCAGCTAAAGCTGACTCACATGAAAGACGTGCCCAAAGTGGTCATGCCCTCTGAGCAAATACCACAGGCATGAGGATCTCTGCTCTTGGCCTAACAGCAGTGTTAGGATTCCAGCGACCCAGCCTAGGAAGGCAGATATTATTGGAGGAGGGGAGGTTGCCTACCTGTGACCCAGCCAATCTGCTCTGCTATTTATCCATGTTGCTAACTTGCAAGGGAGGTGAATGTTTTGCAATGTCACTGCACGTTGAGAGAAATTTCCTGCTTGGCCCCTGAAATACACCAAATAGCACTTGCTGTTTGCTTAAGCAGGTAAAGCACACAGCAAAAGTCACTGCTGTGACTCAAAGGTGAAAGAAAATCATTTGATCACTAAAGCTTTCAGCACTGGTTTTTAGTGCTGGAGTGGAAACCCTGCAGAAGTTACGCACTCTTCTAAGATAAATATTTCCTCTGCTGGAATTGCTGAGTATATCACAGATCACCAACCGGGAAGGCTTGCTTACTCATCCCTGCCGTGTATTTCTGCAGTGGTTTTCCTCTCTTTGAATGCTACTGAGTTGTGCATCACTCTGGCTGCCCTGGCCTGTTAGAAAGGCAAGCATATGCTAAGCAAAACATCAAAACAACCCACAAAGCAACGATGCAAATATAGACAGAATTATGGACTACTCAAAAAATAAAAAGAATTAAAATAAGCTTGCCTTTATCAGAGAGACACATATGGAGTGAAAACTTCTGGTCGATAATTGAAAGCTAAAAGCATTTTGAACTAACCTTTGCATTCTCTTTCTGTACTTTTTGTTTACTCTTTGCACTTTTGCTCAGTGAAAATAAAACAGGCAGGACAATGTCACTTCGCTGTTTTCAACTTGCTTCTGGTTTATTTCTAATACTCCTGTAAAAGAGTCTTGTTTTAAAACTCCCAGCATTCCAGGAAGACATTTTATTCATCAGTTATCTGTCCCTTACTTTCCATTTTCTCATCTTTAGTTGTTTTTAAAGAATATTTGGGCCTAATTTATTTGTCATTTTCCCTTTCTATTTAATTCAGTCCATTTCTGTGCTTGAAATTTGGTTTTCAGTAAGGTTGCACATGATCTGTGCCAAGACGGAGCCAAAGGCTCTTCTCACGTTCCTAAAATGTCTGGCATCAGTGGCAGCAGATTCAAAATTATGTGGCAGCTTCATTTAATCAAGAAAAGTCCAGTGGGTTTCCCTCAGTTGTGTATAAAAGTCAATAGCACACTTGGTGGTAGTCCCTGTGTTGTTTGTTTTAAATTATATTCCATTTCATACCATCTCTACATTCTCTGTTTTCAATATCCAGCAGATTTTTGTATTGACAAATGTGTGACATTTACGGTAAGCTGTTGTGGAGAAAACCTGAGGTTTTTCTGTATGGGCTGAACATAGTTGTGGCTTCTGACCCTGGGCAGAACTGTTTGAGTTAGGGATAATCCTATTAGATGGATGTTTCTAATAGAACTACCAGCAGCCGGAGAGCTTATCTACATTACCACTATGCAGCTTCAGACTAACATCCCCCTTGACGTGAAGGGAGTAAATCCTGAGCGACATCGCTTATTTCGAACTTGCTGTGGGCTCAGGTTGTAGCTGAGCTTCCACAGTGACTGCAGCTGATCTGAACCAGGGCTGTCCTGCCTCTTCTCACTCCCCTTCTCTAATCTGCAAGGTAAGCTAGTCCAGCCTGCTAAACCTGCATCAAACCCCTTAAAAAAAAAAAAAAAAAAAAGTTTCCTTCCAGATTAGCAAGCTGGAACGGTTCTGTGTGGGATGAGCATCAGTGTTGGCGCAAACAAGAGGACAAAAATGCATAGCTACAGGCAGGAATGAGCCAGGGACAACAGCAGCTCTAAAATCAGGCTGAGTGGGCAGGATGGGAACGGTACCTTTTAAGGAGAGTTGCACTTCTTCAGGTGTGTGCTGCCTCTGCTCCCCTTGCATTGAAAGTAGTTGTTGAGTGGCCACTGTGTGAGACAATTTGAGTGGCTTAGCTGACCGAGAACTCATTTTGCAAGAGCAAAGAATAGACTTCCTTCACATCAGGGAACCAAAATGGCTTGTTATATGGGGGACTGGTGGCTACAGTGAACAGGATTGGCAAGGATGGAGGTAGGCTGTGAGGAACACACAGCAGCTCATTCTCAGACTGGCTCAGCTGAAAGAGGAATCTGCACACTAAAGGCACAGCTCTCCAAGATGCTGGGGAGGGACTGCACATCTGTCTGGTTGTCTAGATGATGTGCTAGGGCACTGGAAAACTAGCCCAGCTGGGCAGCTTTCTGCTCAGTTAGTCACAGCAGCTGACAGAAGTGAAAGTGGTAAGTGCTGGAGCACAAGGCTGGGAGGACACGCGGCTGGGCAATGTGGGGAGGGGAGAAGGAGCAAGGCATAATAGCAACTACCCTCCCCTATATAGTGGTTTGAGGTGCTGTAGGTCTGAGCTTTTTTAATTAAAAATAAATACTTTAATTTGTATTTTTAAATCAAGTGGGCTTAGTTAGATATGAATACATCAGTAAATGACAACTTCTGTTAGAGGTGCTCTCCCTGTACCTTGTTTGAATGTGTAGTGAATGCTTGCACTGGCAGAATTTGTGTGACGACCTGCAGTGCACAGAGGAAAAGGTTGATTGGGCCAGGCAGGGAAACTCTAAGGGTCAAACTATCTCATGTTGGTTTTGCTAACTGGAAAACATTCAAGCAACAGCAGACTACAAGAACCATAAGTCTGCCCCTAATTACTCATCCATCGTTAGCGTCACAACGAGACCATCTTTCCACCATCATTCATATTAGATACATGCACTCCCTTCTCACTAGCCATACTTACAAGATACAAATTAGGCATGGATGTCCAGTGCCTTTTATACCAAAGGAGACGGATTAGGTGATATGCCAACATCATTGCTGTCATGTCAGCCATCACCCAGGCTTGCCCCGGTCCAGCACAAATCTTGTCCCTGGAATGTTAACTATCAGGTTTTATTGGCAAAATTGAACTGGCAGAGAGAATTTTGTATAAGATCACAGCTTTGTGTCTCATTTCTTTTGGAGTTTTTGATCCCCTGTGAGGATCCCCAGAGCTGGAATTGTTGCAACACTGAAAATCAGCCCAAGCACTTGAATGTTTTTAAAACCAAAGCCAAAGTTCAAGTCTTTGGTCACTATCCAACCTCACACAATAGGCAAAATCTACATTAAGAGTACTATAAAACACGCCTCTTTTAAGATCTCCATAGATCTTAAAGATGTATTTATTTTAAGGCACAGGTCCAGTTTCTGGGCTTATTCTTTTTTGTTTGGTTGTGGGTTTTTTTCCTTACACTGAAGCAGAGGAACTTGCATTTTGCTCTCTTGGTTGGCTTGCCCTTTGCTTTCTGGCAGGATGATTGGCACAGATGAACAGGGCAAAACACTCTGATACTGTTCTGGAAGGGTGACTGGTGAGTGGCACCCAGGGGACCTCATGAAAACCACTACCATAGGTGTGCAGGAAGACGAAAAGGCTGTTGGTGATTCTAAGCAAGCACTGGTGCAGTTATGACCACCTAAGACAACAAGTGAAGCAGGAGGTATAAGATGACAGTCTCTTTTGCTAGACCTCTTGATATCATTGGGAAAGCAAAAAAGCTTTCAAATCACCCAAGATGTTTTGTATATCTTATGACAGACACTGGATAAAAACTTTTACAAGGTTTTTTCTGTGGAAAGCCATATTCCCCCTTATGGTGACAAATCCATGAGCTTGTGGCTGTGCTCACTTCAGTTATTCTCTAGCCTTCAGTATGCTTTTTTTCAATAATGCTTTCATTAGTGGAGCTGTGATAAAGGAGACCATGAAACAACCTGTCTTCACTGAAACCAGGTGTTCTCTCCTAGGAAGTGATGGAGAGGGAGGAGTTGGTGGCAAACACAGTCCAAAAAAAGCTGTTTCTTTCTTCCTTTTATCTTTTTTTTTCTGAAAAGAGCCTGATCCCTCTGTCAGGAGAGTGTTTTCTTCCTATGTGCTTGGTTTTTATGAGTCCAGGAGAAACTACTGATGGGAGCTGGCCAGATAACAAAAACCAGACTGGAGCAGAACTGGGACAGATTTTGAACAAGTGAGTACTGTTTTTTGGAAACTGCTGGAAAAACTCATCTCCCCTTCCTTTGGGCTGAAACTGCCATGCTCAACCAGGGCTGTGGCAGCTGCCCTTGCTGGAGGATATATCTTCCCGGAGTCCAAGCCAGGCAAGGGTGGCCCTGGCAGCAGCATGAGTGCCCCACTGCCCTGGCTCTGCACCTCCCCATTGCCTCCTCTTTGTTTTCCCCTTGTTGTGATTTATTGGGTTGGGTTCTTTGGCTGCTTCTTGGCTGAGCGCAGCTAAGGTATGTAAATTGCTTTTTAACAGCTAATATATACCCACATATAATGTAAAAAAAAAAAAAAAAAAAAAAGCAAAACAGCATGGTCAGCGATGAGTTATAGGAGATCAAGAAAGTGTCAAGAGGTGAAAGTCAGTGGCTGGCTGGCCAAGTCCTGCCTCAGTTAAGGTTCTGTTCAGAATAAACTGAGTGGAGAGGAAGTCTGATATCTTCAAACGAGGATTTTAAAGGAGGGGACTGCCTCTGTGGCTGTAATACATACTCTGTGATCAGAACTTCTCCACGCCAAGTGTATTTACTTTTTACAAAAATTTCAAAACCAAAAGCACAGTGTTTCAGTCTCCAGTGACATCTTGCTATTTGTCCTGACTTGGTCAATTTTGAACAAGGGTCAATGACCACAGCAGGAGAAATTATTTTAGCTGTCTAGCTTCTCAGTTGCTGTTGTCAAAGCACCAAAAAGAACAGTGCAAGAGTTTTTACGCATTTTTTTGCCTTCCAGTGCTTGATGTGAGGAGTCTTACTCTCCGATCTGCACTTGGACTTGTCTTTTGCTATGTTCAACGTTCCTGGTTTCCAGGACACTCCTGACCACCCAATCTAGGCCCAGGTTTGGAGTAGAAGCATGGCTTTTTACAATTTGGATCTGCAGATGAAGTCTTTTTCTCCTCTCCCAAGGGGCAAGTTTTCATTTCTCCTTGTCACCAAGTGGTCCACTCTGTTAGGCCAATATTGAGGTCAGTCTAATTTAAACCAGAACGTTAGATATCTTAAAAAAAAAAAAAAAACAAACCAAAAAAACCCAACAAAACCAAACAAACCAAAAGACCCAACAAAAAAACAAAGCTTGGCTACACACAAAGTCACCTGGATGAAAACCTTCAAGTGGCTGGTGGACGTCAGCCCAAAACCGGCCCGTTTGTGTTGTGCTGCCCGGTTGCACCGCT
>NW_010126634.1:6551-11567 GCF_000699245.1 Pterocles gutturalis
GAGCGGGCAGTGCCTGCTGGTCCGTGGGCACTCGCCTCTGCTTCGCAAGAGAGGTGTCTGGTTATGCATGAGGTGGTGGTATCCGTCCTTCTTTCATCATCACTGAGGCCAAAGACGTACTGTAACGTGTTTTCTGTCTTGAACACAAGCTAAGCAAAGTATTTCCATACTCGGGCATACGTGCCTCAGATCCTTATGCACAGAGCCGATGGTTTCCCTCTCACATTTCCCATCTGTCAGTCCCAGCCCCAACACCCTGCCTGAGCTGGCTGGGGAGTGAGCCAGCCACTTGTGGAGCTCCAGGCTTCCAACAGCGTGGCTTAAAAGCCTTGTTATGGGCAAGGACTTTTGTGAGTTCTTGCTTGCAACAGCTTGGTTTTCCCTTCCTTTTCTTCTTCCCACCCTGCAGTCCCCCTCATCCCATCCCAAACATCTTCTCAAAGACAGCAAACTCAAGGTTTCTGCTTGGGAAATGTGGTGTCATTCACATCTTTGAGGTACTGGTGGAACTCTGGGAGACAGACCTGTGGTGTTTGGATCTGAGGAGATTCTCTGTTTCTGAGCTCTGTGACCACAAGCACTGGTGTTTATACAGCAAATGCAATCCGTATCAGTCTGCCACAGTGTGAAATGTTACAATCCTTGGAGAGAGGAAATGAAAGGAGGCACGGCAGGTAGGTTCAGGGTTGGAGCTGCAAGAAAGTGCATTTATCCCTACCGTGCAACCTGCTGCTTTTGCTTTTATCACAGGGAGGGGAGAAGTTGTTATCGCTATAAAGCTCACCTGGGCTGAGACCTGGGCTGCAGAAAGCCAGGGCAACTGGCCTGTAAGCTTCAGGAGTCACTTCAATATAGTCTTCGGGTTTTATTTTTCCTGCACTGCCTTTGGTCCTGATTTCTTTATTCTGCTCCTCTTTGCTGCCGAAAACACTCAGCTGCTTTCACTGCAAACTCCTCCCTAACCCTTCTCTCTTCTTGTTCTTTTAACCTTCTCTCCTCTCAGTTTTATTTTCTCTTCTGCACTGCTTCTGCATCCATTTCTCATCCTCTCTCCATCTCCAACAATGCCTCCATCAGGGATTATTTTTCCAGTAAATCTATGAAATCTCAACTTTAAAAAATTAATAAAAAAAATAGGTGTAGATTTATAAAAGCCATCAGCTACCTAATTATGTGCCACTGTGCTAGCATACAAAATGGAGGGAAGAAGTCACTGAAGTTCTGCTAATCCTCTGTGGAAGATAAACACCCAACCCAATTAATACATTGCATTCTGCATTTTTACTGTGCGTTTGTATCTGTATCTGATGTATGTTTGAGCATCTACATACTTCCAGCCACGTGTGATGCGGTTACCTTTATCTTTGTTCTCATAGCTTTTCTTGTGTGCTTTTCCCCACCTTGTGGCTCTTGATGGAGAATGAAAGTTCCCCAGGGCTGAGGCTGCATCCTCCAGCAAGTTTGTACAGGCCTTGGGGCTTTTTACAGAAACTAAGTTGTTATAAACAAACACGGCTTGTAAGCCCAGTCTTAACATTCAGACTGCCAGCTGTAGAAAGCCACCAACCCCCAAAGGTCGTCTGGCAAAGGACAGTAAAATGAAAAGCAAACAAATATGGATAATCGTGGTGCTGGCTAAAATGTGTTGCCAAAAATTACCAATGACAAACCTCAAAATTCGGTGATTCATCCAAGCACCCAAGAAGCACTTACAAGAAACCACATGACTAATTATGCTAGAGGTCAGGGACAATTCTATGCAGTCTACACATGTAATTATATACTTTACAAAAACCAAACCTCATCCTCTCAAGGTAGATAACAAATTCTGTGCTGTTACTGAGAGAAGTGTATGAGTTGCTTGGAAGAACCAACACCTCCTCTTGGGCTCTTTCTCCTAGTCATTTATTCTTTGCACAGCATGTAGCACAATAGCTAGAAAGGCAATGAAAAACCCAAACAGCACACAGTGAAATGTGGGAGGCCAGAATTGCCTCCTGCCCAGGCTGATTTTAGTGTCATGGCATTTCATGTGAGTGACTTCAACCATGCTACGCACATGAAGGCAAAAGCTGACTGCCTTCCTACCTGAAATTTAGTGATGCAACCCAGATTAGCGGGATGAGGATCTGAGCACAGAGGCTGATGAACCTCCATGAGGTTGTTAGTGATAACCCTAGAAGGGAGGTGAAATGAAATGACCCCATCCCTCATGATGAGTCACTGCTTCTCCTGTCAGCTGAAATGTGACTTTGAAAGCATGAAGATGTTCTCACTTTGGTGGGGAGAAAATAATATCTCAATTCGAATGTGTTTGATGATACTACAAGCCATATAAAGCTATAAGCTAATTATCACAGGAAACTCCCATTTCAGTTATTTCATCAAAATTTCAGTGCCTACCTACCTTTGAAAAGCTGGAACAAAGCAACTGGGTTTCGATTTTCACAGTTTACCAAATGTGGCATTGATGGTGAGCCGTACGGTGATATGAAGGACAGAACTATATTTGTTTAAGGAACCTTCAGGCTGAATTTCCAGCTTTGTGAGTGCTGAGAGAGAGGAAAGGGGGAAGCTCTGAGGAAAACAAATGTTTCCTGAACTTTGAGTTTCTTTGCTTTGATATATTACCAGATTTTTCTGTGATGTGACCAGTCCTCCTTTATAAACTTTGCTTTATCTCGGTGGCGTTTTGCATCTAGAAAATGATTAAGCTGTCATATTTGGAGACTGGAAAGAGCAAAGGGCTGAAAGAGTTTGTTCTACCTGTCAAGTTACTCAGTTACAGCTGAATCCCTTTGCAGTCATGCATTTCCACTGGTGTACACATGCACCATGTGCTGGCCTTTGCCTGCTTTTCACGCTACGGGAGCTATAGATATAAAAATAAGTATGTATAACTCTATATGTATAAAAAAATTATTACCTAATGAGGAGGACTGTGGGACTCGGCAAAGTTTCCTATTACTTATTAGCCAACCAGTGGTCTGGTCTATCTGTCCCTGTCCTTGGCAATAAAACAAAGATGAAAGGTAGCCGCTTATTTGGAGGCAGACTTGAAAGTACAGTAGCTATCTCAGGCCGTCTCCTTATCAAAGGCTGGGATAGCAATAACTGTACTAGATGGAGCAACAAGGGCTAGGCTGTCAAACAGTTACACCTTGTGTGCAAACAGCAGTTTCACATCCCTGTGGGCACCGAAAAACCTTTGGCAGCTGAAGGTAGACTGCAGCAGATGGTGCTGAGCTGTGGTACCAGCCTCATTCTCCAGGCCTGGGCACAGAGAGAAGGTTGGGCAGGGCACCACCTCCCCAGTTTGGGGAACTTTTCTGGTAGCTATCTGCAAAGTTCAAGGTTCTTAAGCATGCCCCAGGCTACCAGTGGAATCTCAGCTATCGACAACCTGGCTCTACCAAACTGGGAGAGTCACTTTGCACAGGCTTTCTCAACAGAGTCCCACGCATCAGCCCCCCCTCAGGATGAAAGAAAACAGCATTGACAACATCCTTCTTTATGGATGTTAAAACTGTCATCTCAAACACTGTCAGGAGGGTGGGATGTAGGAATTGTCACATTTGTGTTTTAGGGGTAATGTATCATCCTTTCAGAGGTGACTATTAGAGTTTTGAAATTCAAGCTTCCTCAAGAACTGTGTTGAAGCCATAAGGAGTCTAGTTGATCCTGGTGGAGAACTCCTGTGCATAGCATTGACTTGAATCAGTAACTTGAACAAACCTCTCTGAAGCAGAAATAGGCAGAGCCACTGCAGCTTTTGTTGGCATCATTAAATTATTTTTTTTCAGTTGGTTAAATTTGTCCATTCACGTCTCTGATGTAATATGTCAAGACGTACCTGACAAACTGTCTTACACAATACAGCCAGCAAGCATGACAGAAATGGTAGAAAAAAGTGCTCCATGCAATGCTATAACACTGGAAGAGTCACCCGAGAATGCCCCAACCAGCAAAGACTGGCTGAGGAGCCTGGGCCCATGGGACTGAGGCTCAGCAGATGGATTTCAACAGTAAAGGTCAGAGATGAGCACTAACAGGATATCATCTAGAAAGTGGGTTTGGTGGAAGGCAAACTGAAGACTTAACTTCAAATGCACCAGGTAAGCTGGGTCCAAATGTTGCAATGTATGGTGCTAATGAATGGCTCTTTTGGGAGCATAAGGTCATGCTCCCGTTATTGCTCCCTATCATGAAATTACTAAGTGAAAGTCAGAAAACAAATTTTTTTTGGTAGGTAAGTCAACCAAATGTTTGGAGTTGGGAGTGCAGTATTAGTGCTGGAGTTCAAAAGTTTCTTATTCCCATTCCTCTCTACAAATCAATTTTTCAGACAGAGAAAGGAAGCAGAAAATATCTACAGAGAAACTGCTGAAGACACAACATTCAAAACAGAAGACACTGAAATTACAATAGTAGCATAAAAATATGTTTGCCTTGGGTCACAAGGATTTTACCAGGAGAGGACACAATATCCAATACTGCAAGTCTCTGAGTGATACCTAGGGTAGCAAAAACTGGAGGTAATAGGTCGAAAAAGACGTCTCAGAAAAAAAAAGTCTCCAAATGCATTTTCTAAAAGCATGTGTCAGCCTTGCTTAGAAGCCCATCTGTATTACACAGCTGATATTTCTGGCAACCTTAGGAGCTGCTGGATCCAATCTACACAGCATTATGTAAAGTGGTTTGCTTCATTTCAATTCTGATAAGAAAATTATCAGAAATTGCTTAAAAAACAGTAACTATGGTGCTGATTTGTTTCATTTTGCTGCTATGAAGCAAGGTCTTGAAGAAAGCCAATGTGATGGGAGATATGATAGCTAGTGAGAGATCCTTCCTCTTTGTTTTTTCATTCCTAAGAGTTAATGAAGAAAGTTTTAGAAAACTTAAGCTTGGAGCATTTTTTCTTGCTCTTATCTGTCATGCTAGTGGTCAGCATTAGTGTTAAAGACCAAGTTTTTAAATCACACGTGTAACCTGAAAATGTCTGGGGTGGTAGGGAAA
>NW_010126634.1:11598-13029 GCF_000699245.1 Pterocles gutturalis
GAGAAACATGACAAATAGGTCTGGAAATGACATCTGAAACAGCTGAGTCGGGTTTCTGATACCACGGGAAACCACATAGTGTAATTCCTTTCATACATTGATCAATTTTTTTTTTTAAATGGGGTAGAAAGTTTTCTCTTGCTGCTGCTCTTGAAAGCTCCCCCAAAACTTCCTTCTTCTGATGGTTTGAAACATTCTTCTGATTTCCTTCATATATTTCTCTAAGTGTAGCTTATGTGCATTACTCTGTGCAAACATTGTCTTTAGCTTAAATAGCTCTTCTCTTTCCCATATTTTCAGAAAGGAAAGTAATACACCTGCTGAGCTTTCTTTTTTTTTTTTCTTCCCAAGTTAAAAAAGTTAAATAAGCCACTTTCTCTTGGCTTTCTTGTGTGAGATCACTTGTTCCATTTGTCTTAATTTCCTTTGACAGAGCTAACTCACTTCCACTTTTTGGAAATTATCACTCTTATAACGGTTCTAACTTTCAGGACCTACTTCTTTTTGATAATTACTCATTTTTTTCCCATCCTTTGCAGCCACTCCATGTACACCTTCACTGAAGTCCTTTTGTGCAGCTCTTCCAGTCTGAGTTCATCAGCACCGGACTTCAGTGACCAGAGCTGCATGCAGCTTGCAGGAGGACCTCTTCGGAGCATCTGCTATGGAAAAGGTTATTACTTATTTGCAACCAATGACCTACCAGTTTTGGATAAAAGTTCTCTAAAGGCATGGTGTTAGACTTTGCACTGAATTATTACATATTAGCATTTGCAGCATTTTTGATCTCAAGTGTTCCTGCCAGTTTTGGTGCACTGAGCTTCATTAAGTTTGCTTTTTCTGTGGATAAAACCACTTTCATAACTATGGAGTCCCTCCCATTTGTCATACTGTCTTCTAGCTGCCATGTTCGACCTTATCCAGGCTGCAGACAGTCACAATGAAAGTACACAGGTTTTAGACCATGTCTAAGAGGTGTCTAATCTCTGCCTCATGTTCTCCCTCTTTCTACAACATCTGCTACTTGTTCCAATTTCTTTTCATGCTCTAACTCAGCTCAGCTTGGAGAAAAAAATCTCACTTTAATCTCTAAATTATTTGGATTCCAAGACATAGCTGTCTCGGCTGATTAGTCTATTTTCACAATCTAGTAACTTACTCTGAATTAATTATTCATCCAGGGAGGTATGAATGAATGGCAAATGGAGAAAGTGTAGAGGCAATACAAGTTGGCTAATATATTAGCCTTACTTTCCTGCTGCCTGTGGGTAAAATGAATACAGAGATGTTTGACTGCGTTTCCTGTGAATCAATGGCAAGTGTACCTGTAATCCTGAAAACAGTTTTGCCCCTAGTGAACACTCTCATGGTGAAAACCAATTAAACTAAAATTGCCTCCAAGATTTTTTTTTCACAGTCTTCATCAGCAGG
>NW_010126634.1:13060-20765 GCF_000699245.1 Pterocles gutturalis
CTCACTGAAGTGATGGGAGCAACAGGTTAAAACAGAGTGGAGCCCAGCTACCAGTCCTTCATGGTGATTTAGATGGATAATTAGTCAGGTAACAATTCCACTGTTGAAAGGTCTGTGAGGCTGGGATCAAACCAACTTAGCACTGCAGGCAACTGTCATGAGATAAAAGACAAGATGAATGAGTTTGTGTTTGTATAGCACTTGGAATGCACAGAGCCCAGTAGAGATGTAAAATATTATTGCTAAATGCACTAGCGCTCTGTCATGAGGAGATTTCCTGCAAAAGCAACTGAATGGATAAACTCCAGAGACCTGAATGGGTCATGAAAATAAATTATGTCAGGAAAGCAGTATCCTTTCCAGGGCTGCACCCTACTCTCCTGTAACAATGTCCCCTGGGCAAGGTTTACACCCGCGTGCAGTGGCCATAGTAACAACTACAACGACAAGTACAGGAGCTCGCTTCTGCCGAGTAGGTGAAGCCTGGAGGAGCAGATGTCTAGGTTTCCATCAGAGTGAGGAACTGCTGATACTGAGTTATAATCTTTCTGGCGGTTCCAGCCAGGGGCTTTGACTTGGCCTGTGCAGTCAGCGGGAAAAGGGTGATGCTAGACCCACTGGGACTCTTGATATTCAACAGCAGAGGGAGATATGTCTGTCCACCAAAACATTTAAGAGTCCTTTGGCAGATAACTTCTTGCACGGTGCCCTTCTGCTCCATCTAAATCACCATGAAGGACTGCTGCTTTGCTCTGGTCAGCAACATGGTGCTGGAGCAGATCTTGCTCAGAGGCTGAATGCCATCAGAGCCCCATCCATGGGCAGCTACCATGCTTGCAGCGTGTTACGCCAAGCACTTTGCTGGCTGAGTCGCTGTATGTATAAACTTTCCCATGATCATCTGGGCAGTTTCTCTCATCCCCTCAAGCACAAAGCTTGTAAATGGGAACAGTGCTACTAAGACAAATTTCTGTGAGCAGAAAGTAACAGATAGGCTCAAGTGACTGATTCACATTTACCGCTGCGATTGTCTGTTCTGACACAGTCATTACAGAATCCCTCCCAGAGTGCAGTTAGTTTAGCTGATGTTTCAGACATGTACCAGTAAAAGCAAAAGGATTGCTTGTGGATGATGCAGGGATCAATCACATATCCAAGGCGCAATTCAGGATTCAGCCTTGCTAGGGTTATTCTTGGACCTTGTGCTTTTATCACTCAACTTCTTTCCCATCATGACTTTGTGCCACAGGAAGTTCTCACTGGAAGATTTGACATCCCATGCATCTCTTCCCAGATGCAGAGAGAAAAAGAAAGGATGGCTGGTAGCTACTACAAAGTCACCACTGTGGATTTTTAATACCAGGCAGGCTCCTTCATAACTCTTTAGTATATCATATTGCTGAGATGCTCTAAAGAGTCCTTCTGCAAATGAGTACCAGGCTAATTGAGAACACAGGCCTAAAAACAGAGGTGTGGGAAGTGATTTTCCTACAGGAACATCAGGTTTTCATAAAAAACCCTGAAAACACAAAAGTTTTAAGTGTAATGCAGAAAGGCTTTGGGTTACTGAGCTTAGGCTTTATGTCCTGCTTTCTTACCAACACCGAAGTTTTTTGTTGAAAATTAATTCTAACAAAAAACAAACAAACAAAACAAAACACAGTTTTCCAAAGAAAGCCACAGCTATTGACAAACAATTTAAAAATATCATTCAAATGTTAGGTTCAACTTATACTTTTTTCCTGCTTATCTGCTTTCCTGCTTCTTTCATTTTTCTATTTTCTGTCCTCTCCTTCTCATGTTCAGCTGGTACTTACATGGTAACAAGTCCTACTAAGGGAAGCAAGCACTTTCATCTTCCTTCTTAACTCAGTTCTTCCCCCTCTGCTCTTCCTCTTTGTTCATATTTCTCTCTATGAAAAATTATCTTTCCTTTATCTTTTCCTTATTGTATTCCTCCTCTCCTTTTTTTTTTCCAGCACTTAGATGTCTTTAATAATCTTTGTTCCTTCCTGGTTCCATCTTTTATTCTTTCTGGCACCTTTAATACCCGTGCTTTCATTTCCTTGTCTTTTCCCTAGATATTAACGTCTGTTAGCAATCTTTCCCATCTGTGTCTCTGAATAGCACATATTCCATAGGGCTTTTAAAAGGATAAGCAATTTTTAATCACAATACTACAAGAGCTCAAAAAGTAAATATTGTTATATCCATTTTATGTATGGAAAAAATACAGGCAGAAGTATTGACTTACGCTGCTTCTGCTGCTGTTATACTCTATTTTATAAGTTTCTGGAAGCACTTTGACACTGGACTTCTGCAAGCTTCAACCCTACTTTACTCTTCATCTTCCGTCACTTGGAACTCACCCCAGAAACTCTTCCTCACTTCTAGGTCAGCAGGCAGCTTCAAAGCAGTTTGCCTGAGGGCTGCTGGGTGAGAAAGCACAGCCTTCAGCACCAGAGGTCCCTACTTGTGGCCATACAATGAGACATACAGCAAAAATAGTTTTGAAGATCCAGGAATCTTCTTTCCACCATCTCTTCTTGGAGACATGGAAGAATGCAGATTAGAGCGTGCGAGGCAGAGATATGAGTGGAGTCTGAGGAGCTGACGCCAAACCTGTGGAAAAACTTCATATATGGCAGGATGAGTTGGGCTCCTGGGAAAATAAGCAGGCTGCCCCAAAGAGGAGAAACAAGAATAGGTTAACAGACATGCAGCATTTTCATTTAGGTTGCCTAGGCTGAGTTTCAGATTCACTAACCTGGGTATTTTTCACGTGAGTTTGAGTTTCAGAATGAAAGCTTGCATAACGATAACAAGCCCTGTGAGAAGGGAGAAGGAACTTGCCTCTGCTTCAGGCTGCGAAGGGTTAGTACTTGAAGACTGTAAATTACTTACATGTGCATGATGTGTGTGAGTGGAGGAATTTTTTAATCTTAAAACCAAATTATGTATCTGGGTCCAGTGTGTTGGGCATGCAAGTACACCGTAACTAGGAAGTTTTTTCTCTGGGATGCTGCAGATGAGAGAAATCTGATAAAACTTGGAATGCATTTCCAAGGAAAACTGCCTGACTTTGAGGGGCCACAGTGGCTCTATTTTGTGTTAGGGCCATGTGTTAAATATAGATCTTCTATTTCTAGTGCAAGCTCTCTTCTCACCACCTCAAATGAGTTCAGTATAGTTTCAAGGAAAAGAGATAGGCTAAGCACAGTCCAGATCAACCATAACATGGGGTTTGTGCTTTTCCTCATCCTTTCTGGGAGGCTCAGACATTTCCAGAGGAGAGGGGTGGGAGACAGCTTCATTCCTCAGGCAACTGACTCCTTCCCTTGCGTGGCATGATCTTGGGCTCAGAAATCTGTTCAATGCAACCCTCACACAAGCCATGTTTAGGGAAGTGCTGGAGAGTGGAGGTGAGCATCAACAGTGTGCTGTGTCTCCTTGAGATGAGCATGGTGTTCATCCAACAAATCACACAGCAGACCGCAAAAACAGCGACTCTTGTGTGGGTTATCTTGACACACTGGCACCCATGAGGCTTTCACTCTGTGCCACCCATCCCTCTCAGGGCTGCAGTCCTGTTAGCTCTCGTACACTAAGCGTGTTTGGGCTTGAGTGGACGACCAGCAGAGAGAAGGCAGTGCTGGAGAGGGGGGGCTGGTGGCTCAATGGGCAGCATTCTTCCCTCTGAGTCAGTACTGAACCAAGCACCCACGTGTGGTGCTAAGGGGGGCTGTTCTGCTAAAGCTGCTGAGTTTTGGACACTGCTGAGAAACCAAGCTCCTAACCACTTATGGCTTTTGAAACATCTGGGGTCCTTTCTCAGCAGCAGTGGCATTTACCCAGTATCTTGCTCACATTCCAGCCTGGAAAAAGTATTTCACTCACCTCCAGCTCCCTCTGTTACTTCAGTGAAACACTTTACTCTTCACTACTGCAGCACAATGCATTAGTAAGGATATGCAGTATTTCATGTTGCCTTTTGGCTTCAATATTGGCCAAAATGGCTTGCGGACACATGACAAAACTTTTTTTCCATACGCTATTTTTTGTACATATCAAAGGATATCCTGGGTGTCCTGCCCACACATGCACAGTACTCCCACAAATGTTAATCAGAAATCTGCATAGGTGAAAAGAACATCCCATTCCTCAAAGCCCAGTTTATCTCAGGGTAAATAATGCCAGAGGGTAGCTCTTGAGTTCATCATGCAAAGTCCTTTGGCCCCCACCAGCTCACAGTGAAGTGCAAGTGTCACTTAGTGTCACAGATGCAACAGCCTTCATCATGTACAGCTTCTCATGAGGCAGTGTGCCTGGTCTGAACAGGTCCAGATTCTCCTCCTTGTCACTACCATCCACAGCAAAAGTGGTCTTCAAAGATGACCAACTTTGAAAATTTTGTGCTCGAGCCCACTTTGTCCCTGCTTTGCTCGCTTGTTGTGGCTGACGTGCCTCACCACGTGCCTCCCAGTGATGGAGGAAGAGGCCTGCCTTGTATGCCAGCATCGAAACACACATGCTGCTCCATGCTTACTTTGTTTGGTATGTGATGACAGCTCTTTATAGGTGTCTGAGAAAAACAAATGAATGAAGAAGCAGTTCCTGGTGGCCTCTGCCAGCTGTTGACAATACTGAATAATTTGCTTTTCCTGAAACAGACCCGATGCCTCTTGTGGGTGATGTGGTGCGTAGGTGTTGTGTCAATCAATAAAAATTAAAAGTTGCTGAAGGGCAGGAACAGCAGCTGTGAGATTTCTTACTGCTTTTTGTTCACAGGGAAATGGTATCAGACTGTGCTCAGTGGCTTGTGTGATTTACTGTCACAACTAACTCACACGCTTTAGCAGGAGTTTCACAAGCAGATTGATTTTAGACTCCAGCTTTTAAAGGTGTAAGACAAATGGTTCATTCATAAAAAACTTATTTGTGAAACCTTGTTTAGCATCTAAGCAGGTGTCCTGATTTGTAAAAATTACTAAATAGATTGCTCCGTGGGAACATTTTTATTGTTCAATCCAGGTTGGTCACCCCGATTATGAGGTTTTTGCTTAGAAATCACACGACTTCGAGTTCACAGGCATCAGGACAAGAGATGAATGGGTAAATTATTTCACTCCCCTTTTTCCACAGGCAACTGCATCATTTATAACAATAACAAGCTCAATATAACAATATAACTCTTTATAACAACATCAAGGTCCTCTTAAAGGTAGGTAGAGTTTTTATACTTCCCACTCTGTTCAGAAGTCTGTGCCAGAGCATTATGGTTTTGATGACTGTGCATTACTTCTAGTATGCTTTAATCAGTGTCTGGAGGGGGGTGGGTTTTCCACGCACCAAAGGACTACATACCCACAGTTGTAACAGGAAGGATCGAATGTTCAGGTACAGTATTTTTCTGACAGCACCAAGAAATGCTTTCTGTCATGGATGTACAGCCTCATCACGTACAGAAGCCTCAACTACAAGGAAACCCTTGTGTTTATATTCTGAGTGTAGCTCTAGCTCCCTGCACTGGCCAGAAACCTCTTTTTCTTCTTCACTCCAGCTCCTTCCCCAAGGCCACAAGCACCATGAGACTTGCAATGAAGTGCTGGGGAATGGGAAACCTAGAGCTGGAGGTGACCAGAATTTTTGGGAGTCAAGGCCAGTCACTCGGTACTTCCGTGTCTATTAGCCCTGTGCAGTTAGGAAGTAATTTCTGCAGAGTGTCATTGTCAGGGTCTGGGATTTACTGCTTCCTTTGCAGCAGCTGGTACGGACCCCTTCAGATGTAGGAAGCAGCACACACCAACCATGGGATGCCTCAGGTCTTCACGCTATAGAATATTTAGATATTTCACTGAAAACCAGAAATGTCTCTGACAAAATGATACATGCAGTGGAACATGTTGTTCTAGCACAACACATGAGAAGTTCTGCCATAGAGCCATGAAGGTGACACTCCAAGCTGTCTAGGATTGCCATGTTGCTTTGTCTTTACCATAATTTCTCTAAGACCTCCATGTATCGCTAGTTTAATGGTGATCCACAACCAGTAGGGGAAAACACGCACATAAGGCACCCAGAATTACACTGTCATAATGTGGCATATCTACCTCATTCCATATTTCATTTCTCGTGCAGTGTAGCTGGGGCTTTGGCTTTCAGTCAACAATAAGGATTTTCCCAAGAGAAGAAATTGGATGAGGATTTAAGGAAACTTCACAAAATGACCAAAGCACCCCACAAGCACCATTTTCCACTATTCATATTTTAAAGAATTAAACGTGGTTTTTGTGCAAGGAAAAACTGTATGCTAGCCCTAGGGTTATGAACTGGATAAGCTATTAGGAATTTTCCATTTCTAACTGATTGTGATCTCACATCAGTGTAACCCTGCTCACTCTAATGGAATTACTTGAGAATTACTCTGATGCAAAAGCAGAAAGAGGTCCTGTGATTCTATAACTATTTATACTAAGCTGTTCGCATATGGTTCCGTGAGGAGCAGCTTTTAAGAAAATACAGTGGAATTTAGAGCCCATTTTTCATCAGTTCAGTTAATCAGTTTACTCTGGTCTACTGATCACTTCTGCTGCTTTGCATGTGACTGTCCTTATAAGTAAGTGAGGTCAGCTTTACAGGGAAGGAAAATATCTTTTACAAAACCAGCTAGTATTGCTAGAAGAAAAACAGGTAAGTCGGGCACCTATAAAGTTTTTCTACTTTTTTTTTTTTTTTTAAGACAAAGTTTTGCCTGTAATTAAGCATTTATTATTCTCTGTTATAGTTTCTAAGAAAAAGTGGGTTGTAGTTACAAGACCCTAAGTTGGATCTTGATTGCTTCTGTCAAAAGGAAGCTAGTGCTTACCTGGCTGGCATGACAATTAATTCTTGAGGGTTTGTAGAAACACCATAAGGTCTTCAGTTACAATATGACATATGTTTCTCACCTGACTAAATGCATAAGGCTATGCTTAGCTTTAAGCATCACGAACAGTCTCACTGAGGTGGTAAGTGTGCTTGCATGCTCTGAGGCACTGTGGTCTGGTTGTGCACCCTCTTCTTCTATTACAGATCCCCTGAAAGTGTCAAGAGGATCCACTGCCCAGCTCTTCTTCCCTTTGGCTTCAGCCTTCTCATCTAAGGAACTCCTTAAAAGTTGTATTGGCAGAGTTGTTAGGCAGAGAAGCGGTCTTCAGTGGTTCCTTGTCTGCACTGTGAGCATGGGGAAACAGTTGGAAGTGCTGAAGCTCCTCACTAGCTCCCTCCTGCACAGCGTATCTAGCTATATATGAACGGCAGGATGTGGGCCATACAGTCAGAAAGTCACAGGATAACTTAGATCAATAGACACCTCTGGAGTCCAATGCCCCACTTTGAGCAGGGCTAGTTTCAGTTCTAGAAAAGGTTTTTCAGGGTCTTCTCCAGTCAAGTCTTCAGTATCCCAATACTCATATATAATATATATATATGAGTAATATATATACAATATACATATACATATACATTATAGCAGCCTTCCATTACTTAAAGGGGGATGGACTCTTTATCTGGGAATGTAGTGAGAGGACGAGGGGTAATGGCTTCAATCTGAAAAAGAGATTAGAGATTTAGATTAGATATTAGGAAGAAATTCTTTACTGTGTGGGCAGTGACGCACTGGAAAAAATGTTGCCCAGGGAAGCTGTGGATGCCTCATCCCTGGAGG
>NW_010126634.1:20875-21411 GCF_000699245.1 Pterocles gutturalis
CTCGATGATCTTTGAGGTCCCTTCCAACCCAAACCATTCTATGATTCTGTGATTCTATGAATATACCAGTAGGTGCAGGACCAGGTCTCTATAATGGAACAAAACAGAGATGGGCTTGTGAGGGCTGGAATCAGATGTGGTTCAGGGCTGGAATAAGATTTCAAATGGATGTAAACTTCAGGGATTTTGTACCATTGACTTGGCCTTTTTCTCTAAGTGCCTCTGAAAATTACTTTAAATGGAGAGGAACAGTTTAACCAATCTAGTTCAATAGGGCTGAATCCGGCAGTTATCAATATCCCCAGAGGAAAGAAGTAGCTTCTGCAGTCTTTTGATTAATTGAGCATAAAATGAGCCACCCTTCCCTTTCTGTTTTAATTAGATACAAATGAACCAGTTCAAACCACATAAAAATTTACTTCTGACTCCTCTGCATGTACATTAACCACCAGGTCACGGTTTTATTCTTTTTTCCCTGAGAAAACCAATTTTCTCAGAACGGGAATGGCATTTAGAAGTACTCCCACCATTTTTTT
>NW_010126635.1:0-23877 GCF_000699245.1 Pterocles gutturalis
GGGCAGCTGGGCATGAGGCCTGGGGGTTTTCTGTGGAGAAGCTGCAGGCCTCTAGCTTGAGGGGTTGTCCAAGCTGGTTTTTTTTCCCTCAGAAGGTGAATAAAAGCCTTTTTGTATATCTTGGGTCGTGCCAGAGTGCCCGTGAGTGCTCTTGTGATGTTTAGGAGGCTGGAAACTTCCTGATGCTGCCGGTGGGCTCACGAGTGTCTCTGTTTGCTCACGAAGGAACCCGTGCTGTGAGGCTTGTTTACTTGGATTTTATTTCCTGTTTTTGAAAGGGTGCCTAGTGCCTGTCTGCAGAGGTTGTGGCGCACAATCTCCTCTGAGCTTTTGGAGGCTGATTTCTGTCGTATAACCAGAAAACTGTCAGCCTTCCTGCTGGGCTTCTCTCTTTAGACAGCCCTTCTGTGTGTGCTGCAAATAAAGCTGCTTCTGCCTGCTTGTCTTGTTGCAGATCGTGTCTGGAATCAAGTACATCATGAAAGTTGAGATTGGCCGGACAACTTGCCCCAAGCCAGCAGCTGATCTCCAGAGCTGTGCTCTCCATGAGGAGCCGCAGATGGCTAAGGTAGGCTCCCAGGGCTTCTAACCTCTTCCCTCTGGCTGGTTTAGTACAGAGAGGTGTGGCAGTATCCCTTGCCTGCCCCAGCTGAGATCACAGACCTTATGCCTTTACGCTTGGGAGTTTAGAGCCCTTGCACAACTTGTCCTGCCAGATGATGGTGACAGAGAAGGCGCAGCCTTCTGTCCTGTTTTGTAAGTGGGCATCTGAGGCTGTACTGCATGGAGGACTGTGTGTGCCTCTGTCCTCCTGAAGAGTGCTTGTGGTCTGGATCACAAGGACATGTTGTGGAAACTCTGCCAAGCTTACAGGTCTCCTGGCTCTCAGTCCTGTCCTGAGTCCCCATGCCATTCTTGGATCCTGTTGTCCCATGGTGATGTAAACATGCTTGACTTGCCAGGCTTTCCTGGGGGACTTATTACTGTGAATAGTGCTTTGGGCTAAGCAGTGATCACAAGAGGCAGATTACCCGGTCCTCTGTGCCCCTCAAGCTGTTACACAGGTGATTTGTCTCATAGCAATGCTCTTTGAGGAGTACTTTAGCTTTTCAGATAGAGCACCAAATAACGTCTGTCTTGATCTGACAAGTGCTGACTGCTCAGCTTTTCTGTTAGCGTTTCTTCGGGAGAAATGGCTCATCCTGAGCAAGTACTAACAAGAGTGGTGTTCCAGAATGCTTGTGAGGGGAGGGGAAATCTAGGGAGCCGTGGAAGTGGGATACTTTCAGGATCATGTGGGCTAGTAAATCAGTGGGAAACAATGGTCAGTGAACACTGTTTTATGCTCTTAATCTGATAACTGCTTTTTTTTCTTTTCTTTCTCTCCTTAGCACACCGTTTGCGACTTCGTAGTGTACACTGTTCCTTGGCTAAACCAAATTAAACTGCTGGAGAGTAGATGCGAATAAGCCTACCTTTGTTTAGCAGAGACCAGCAACCAGTAGCTCAGATTAAAAAAAAAAAAAAAAAACAACACAAATTGAGATGGGTTTTATCAGTGACTGTTAACTACCTGTATATGCTTGTACTACGCAAGTTAAACTATGTAACTTTCCTGTAAAGCACAGTATGATCTCAACTTTGTTTTTCTTCTTTGCAATTACATTTTAGAGCAGCTGTTTTGGTCTTCCTATAGCTTTCCCAATAAAGTAACTCCCAACACCAGAATTCTGATTAAAAAAAAACAAAACCAACACTTAGTATCCCTGTTAAGTGACTACTGTAAACATTAAAAAACTTAATTAATAATTGCTGTGAGGTGTGGTTTTCTTTCAGCTTTTGCTGTCTTGCAGGGAGGGCTTGCTTTTGTTTCTGACCTAGTCTATCAACCCTGAAGAATGGGGTGAGAAGGAAGGTGGGGAATGGACCATCCTTCCCTGTCCTTTGACCTGGTTTCAAGTAAGAGATGGAAGTCTTTAGCTGTTTTCACTGAAGAAACATTTTCCTTTTGAGAACACTGTCGTATACAATGCTTGATCTGGGGGAGGTTTAGACAAAGCTTGTACTAAGCCCATGATCATTTTGGCATCCTGGCTGCTCTGTGGTTGTGTTGTGGGGCTGTATGTGTTTATGGAGCTGCGTTGTGTAAGAATTAACCACTCTAGTGTCTTCCTGCACTGCCTTTGGGGTGTTTTAGGAACCTTTCCTTCCTCTGGCAGCTGGTCTTTGCAGGTTTTATGCCTGGCTTTTCCGAGCAGAAGGCCCCAGGGCTTTCCCTCCAGGCCGAGCAGCAGCATGGCTCACTGCATTTAGAACCTGAGCTGTGACCAGTGGAGCTGGAGGAACAGCTTCTTCAGGGCTGTGCCCAGCCCATCACAGCTGTTTACAAGCAGAGATGGGTGCAGAAATGCCTGGAGTGGGTCAGTGACAAGCCTGTCTCAGGGGAAGACCGAGTTGCTATTAATGGGGGGAAGCTGGAAGGATTTCTGATCTGGCCAAACACCTTTAAATCATTAGGCACCTGAGGACTGGCTGAGATGTTTCCTATTAAACTGTGGTGGGTTTGTATTGCAGGGTTATTTGGGATACTGTGCCTGCATGGAAAAGACAGGTGACCCTGATAACCTGTAACTGATGTAGCCTGAGGACAGCCTCGTGCAAAGATGGTGGGAAAGTTAATAGCTGGTGTTAAGAAGTGTAGTTCTGTAGCAAATGGGTCTTGTCCACAAACCCTGGCTTTGTTCTGTGAGTGTGGATGGATGTTCCCCAGAATCAACCCTCTAAATCCAAGGTATCTTGACAAAAGCTGGCACAGCCCCATCTTCAGGCAAGGAGGGGCTCAGATCTAATGAAGGAGAGCGAAACAAGACTCAGTAACCAGAAAATGAGCTTCTAATGGGATGTACAGCTTTTTACGAGTGCGTCTTCTGTGAGCCGCTCTTTCTCCCAAGGGAAATGCCACCTCCCACCCTTGGTTGGATAAGTTTGTGGGGAGCACAAGGCCAGATCTTGATTCACATTGTCAGGGGGATAAGCTGCTCGCCTGACAGCAAAGATCTCCATCCAGGACGTGCTCAGATCCAACAGGAATTATTCTCCCTGCTTCTTCACCGTCATTGCCCTCGTTCCTCCTGAGGGCCGTGCACGAAGGTGACCCGTTTCTCTTGACAGCCAGGTTAGTGACTCTGCAGGTGTCCGCCTGGGTCGGTAGCCCTGCTGACTGAGGAACTCCTGGTGCCAAGCTGCTCAGGTGCCCTCAGTTGCCATTTTTCTAACTATTGCCTTCATGTGTACATGCTTATTCCCCTTTTTCCAGCCCATACATACAAGCACTGGGCAATGGTGAAGGGGCTGTTGTGCTTTTGGTGGGTTTGCCTGTGTTTACCTTTTAGTTTCTCCTTAGTAAGGAGACTCGGGAAGAAATGAGGATGCAGGTGGATGTAACCAGACATTTTCATCACTTTAGCTGTATTTAGCCAGCAGCTCCAAACAGAGTGTGGGGAAAAGAGCGGCCGTGACAGAGAAAACGAGAGTTGGGGCATTACAAACTCTGGAATTCAAAGGTATTGCGTTTTCCCGTTGAAATCCCAGTGATTAAGGGCATGAATTAATGGCACAGATTACCCCATCCTCACAAGCTGCTGAGTGTCAGCTGTGGTGACTGTCCCTGCCGAGCAAATGCCAAACGGGCTGACCTAATTTAAGCACTGTCCGCTGTGGCCTGTGTTATTTTGCATTTGCAACAGGCTAAGAGCATTAGTGGGAGTTTTCTGCCAGGAGCGTTGTGCTTGGCAGGCCTTTCTGCTTGGCTGGCTGGCCTCAGTTCAGTGAGCCGAACACCGAGCCCTCGTTTTCAGCTGCATTCGCTGCCTCTTTCAAATGTTGGTGACAGATGTGAAGGAGTGACCAGGGAAGTGCTGTCTTCTTCTTGTCTCTTGTGCTTTGCTTGCACCTGACAGATCAGTTCTGGGGTCATGCTTCCTTCAACTTAGGCGGGGTCAGAGCTTTGCTGCTGCAGCTCACAAACCCAAAGCTTTTTCCTGCCTCTGGGACTCAGGGAGAGATTTAGGACCAAACGGCCGAGAAGTGCAGCTCTCCTTAGCAGCGCCTGTGCCTGCAGACCCGTATTCATGTGCTCTTGTAGCTCCCAGCTCTGCAAAGCACAGCTGAGACACAGAGCTGTGAAAGTCAGGATGTTTTTGGAGTCTGTGGGCATTGCTGGTGTGCCACAACTTCAGCATGCTCATTTGAAGACAATGGGACGGTACCCTCATTAGCGGGAACAGGCGGAAGTGTTGGTCTCCCCTGAGCAGGCTGGCAGTGCTCAGCCTGGCTGGCGTTTTTGAAGGGCATCTCGTACGAGTGGGAGTCTGGGATAAGAAGCAGCTTTACCATGAGAATTGCAGAGCCCAGTGTTGAGAAATGGGGTGCAGGTTGGCTTTGGCTTTTTTACCTTCTCTGGGACCCTCACGCACACACCTCCTCTGCCCATAGCCTAGGATCTCATTTAAGCTTAAGCCTGGGTCCCGTGTCCCTGTCTAGATATGTCATTATCTCCAGCCCTGGCTGCTGCATGGACAGACCTTGGACCTGCCTTGAGGCTTTGTCTCCAGCCCTTTCTCCTCCTCCAGACTGGGCTCCCTGGAGGGACCCTGGTCATGGTTCATCCCCTGGCTGTGTCTGGGGCTGTTGCTGGACCCTGTCGCACGCGGCTCCACCGGCCATGCTGGTACGCCGTGGGACTGTGCCCTGCTGGGGAGGGCATGGCCAGCGCTGGGGCCCCCTTGGCTCCTGGCTCATCCCCTCCTCCTGCTGCTCCCTGGGACGTGTCCCCGCGGGGCCTTTCTGATATCCTTGAAGCTCTTGAGCACTCCTGTCTGGTACGGACACTTCCCTCTGCACATGGCCTGAATTGCAATTTCCTGCAATTATGACAGCAAGCGATGGTGTGAGGATCTGGGTCACCCTGCAGCCCCAGGGCTGGGCCACCGATGCTTGCTTAGCCTAAGGCGTGGAGACCTCTTAGTGAATGTTTGAAGATGCTGGATGGTTTGTATTCATCATTAAAAGGCAATGCCTTAGAATCGCTGCAGTGTGAATCCTTCAGGAGATCAGGTTCACTGGCCAAACCCACATCCCATTTTGAATCTTGGTGCTTTATCTGTTGATGATGACACCAAGAGAGGGAGGAATTCAGATCCCTTTCCTTGCGTGATGCAACGGTGGTCCAGAGATCATTTCTGCAGGGTCGAGCAGGAAAGTGTCTGAAGTTGGTCACCGCTGACGATGCTGGGCCCCGCCACAAGTCTCGTCACCCAGCTTTGGTGGTGGCCCGCTGGTGAGAAGGTGGGAGGGCAGGTTCCTGCTTCTCTCCGGGCAGCCTGGTCCCAGGCTCAGCAAGGAGGGGTAAGGAGGGCTCCTGGTGCCTGCCTGGCTCCACGGTGCAGACCCCTCACGAGCCCCTTCCTGCTGTCCCCCTCTGGCACAGGGCATGGCTCGGTGTGGACCCTGGGGCAGGACCCAGGGCTTGAGCTGACACTTGCTAAAGCCCTTCTCCAGTGTTGCTGGGATGGCATTGCCCAACCTCCGTGGGCTGGTAGGGTTTCGCAACAGGGAAGAAAAGGAGAAGCTCAGCTGCTGGTCTCCAGGATGAGCCGGTGCACGAGTGCTGGGGTGTGTGTGTGCTGGATGCCATTTCTGACCTTGCTGGAGATGGGCGAGGCTGTGTGTGTTCGTAGGACTGACCATGGGGAAACCTTTCTCCATTTCCAGGTGGAGAAAAATCCCCCAGTGACTCATGATGCCCTCGTCGTGCCGCGCCTTGCTGGGCATCATACCTTGTGTCATGCCATCTCCACCCCTTTTATTTTCAGCGCCCGGGGTGATCTGGCTCCAGCGGGGGTGAGGCCATCATCAGCAAGGGAGGGCATCTCCTGGCTGGTGTCTGCCGGCGGGTGACACTGGAGGTGACTCTTGCAGCTCCTCTTGCAAACAGGCGTCCTGGCAGTTCACAGTCTGTAGGGGACACTAGGTGGCAATGTCACCTCATCCTCCCCCCGTTAACCTAGAGAATGACAGGGGAAATAAATGGAAAGAAGATCAGAATAAAATCTAGGTGTGTAAACATTATATCAATTAAAGTAAATAATCATGGGAGCAGATAGGAACAAATATTGAGTGCGGAAAAGTGGGAATTCTGCCCCAAGTGACTCTTCTGAAGTAAATGTCTGCATGCAGTTGGCTGCAAGGTGATCCCACACACAAGCCAAACCCAGCAGGACCATCTCTGTCCTCCCAGGGGGTATGGGTGCCACAAAGGGCACTCGCCCCAGCTGGAGAAGAAACTGGGGCTCAGGCCTGGCCAGGGAATTGATTGTATATCTTGGATATAAAAGTCAGGATGAAGAGTCGTTTCGGGTGAGGTAGTGATGTTTGCACTGAGCATCCCCCTCTCCCTCGTCCCAGGTGATATCCCCATGTCCGTACAGCTGAGCCGCGGTTTTCCCCCTTCTTGTGGAGCTGAGGAGGGAAGCCCTGCCATCCCTGGAGGAAAGGTATCGTCTCCACGTGCCAGAAGCGGCTCAGAGCAGCTTAAAACCTGTGGCATTAACATCAGTGAAGCCAGAATCCTCCTCGTTCCCAGTTGTGGGGCGGGATGTGGGAACTGTCCCCCCAGAGGCTGCCCGTGCAGAGACATCCTGCCCTGGCTGGAAGCCATGGACCACTTCTCTCTGAGCATCTCCAGCGCTCTGTCATTTCCTGGCTGAACTGCCACGGTGATGAGTTCTGCCAGGCTGTGGATTGCTGTGTCATGGAGAGGAGGATGAGATGCCATCCCCCTGTCCCACAGTGGTCACGGCAGTGGCAGGGCTGGTGAGCATCTCTCCTCACCTGCTGTTTGCTCCAGCGCTGTTGGAGTCCTGCTGCGAGATGAGCTGTGCTGGGACCCTTCCCAAGCAGCTGCGCGGGGACGTTCCCACCTCTGTGCACCAAAGACCAAAAGCACCGCAATTTTCCCCCCATATGGGAGCATCAGGAAGATTTCGTGGACAGAGAGCCCAGTGTTAGCTTGCCAAGCTGGATGAAGGCACCCGTGCTGATGAGGAAGAGGCCGAAGGAAGGTTTGTCTGGGCTTTTTGGCTGACTCTGGTTTGCAAATGCAGCCGTGTTGGTTCTGAGTGTGGCTGTTCCAGAGGAGTGGGGGCACCAGAGCCATTGGAAATGATGCTCTTCACACGACGTGTTGCGGCTCGTCTGGGTGAAGCTGGACATGCCGAGCTCCGGCTGTGCAGAGGTGCGGTTTGGTGAACTCAAGGGTCACAGGGCACATCCCAGAAGGGACATCTGGGAACGCTTCGGGAACAAGCTCCCCTCAGGAAGAGCAGTAGCTGATAAAATGAAATTAGCTTTGGATCTCTGAGCATGGGTAGGTTGTCTAATTACACTGACCTTCCCTTGTTAAAACTCACAGGACTTGCTAAGATGGCTGCAGATTTTTAATTATCTGGTTTTCCACCCCGAGCAGTAGGTCTTTTCACTGCTTTCTGTGTTAGCATATGTGTAACATAGTTGGAAATGTTTTTTTCTGTTCAATCTGATGCTTTGTCCATCCCCTGCACACCCCACATGGCTCAGTGAAAATTATTTCTTCTGCAAAATGTTGAGAGAACAACGAAATGTCGCATTTCCGCAGCTCTGATGTATTTCGCGCCCAGCTGGCACAAACACGCTTTCAGCAATCAAGCACAAATCAAGAGCTCTCAGAAAATCTCATTTTGACCCCTTGATTACCACCTCTAAAGAAAGCCTGAGGTCTGCCCTCACTGGGGGAAGGGGCTGGCGCAGAGAAAACTAGTCGTCAGCGCAGGAGGGTAGAGCTGGATGTTGAACCCCCCCAGAAGATGTAATTGGGAGCTGCCCGAGGGGATCCAGCGTGGTCTGTGAGCACTGTGGAACAGGCTGGCGTGTGGGCAGGACCCATAGGAAGAAGGGGGGCTGGTCTCTTCTGGGGTCTGGTGGGGTAAGATTCACCAGGGAAGAGCTGCGGCTGCCATAAACCCGTCTTTTTCCTACCTCATCATGAAGGTTACCAGCTCTGTACTACCTGCAGAGCTTGTCCCCCAGTAGCAAGGGGAAAGGTGGGAGGGGAAAAGCCTGGTGGGTTTTCAGACCCTCTGCTGAGCCTGCAGTGCTGACAGTTAGGAAAACCTCAGCATCCTCTGGCTGCCGACAGAGCCCATTCCGTCGGGAAGCGGCGAGAGTGAGCAGTGAGGGAGAAACTAAACATTGGCCCCAGACTGACGTGATTTGGTCATGTTTCAGATACCTACCACATTTTACACTGCATGCAATGAAATTAGCCCATTTGTCCTCAGAAGAGGAAGAGTGCTCGGTGCTTCTGTGTGTCTGGGGCTGGGAGGGGAGAAAGGAAGGTGGCGACATTGCCCCCCCATGTGTTGGCCAACTGGAGAGCTTCCAGTTGGGAATGATCTTCGCTGTGCTGCATAGGGACGGGATGGGGAGTGCTGGGCTGGTGCAACACCGTGACTCAGGGACGCAGTCCCCGACATCTTTGACCATCCCGGGGGCGATGCTCATGGCGGAACCCATCGTGGAAGACAATTTTCAATCTAAACCAACATTGTGCACCAAAGTGACTTTGCTTGGAAATGAGCCTGCCTCTGGGCCTGTGCTATAAGCTGCCTGCCAGCCTTTATGTTATTTTTCTTATTTTTTTAAAGGGGATTGCAGAAATCTTTAGCACTTCAATTGTCCTTCAAGCACTTAAAAGGTGAGGTGCTTCCCAGCAGAGAGGTACCGGCTGGACCTCAGTCTGAAATACTGACACAGGAGAGCAAATTTTTATTTTTACTTTTTTAAAATTTTATTTTTGTTTTATAGGTGAAGTGACGGAGGTGTTGAGGGAATACCTATCCTTGGAGAAGGTGCTGTGCGATGGGGGTTGAAGCCAGCCTGCAAGCTGCAGATGTGACCAAATGTCCCTCTGCTGACATTTGGGTTGCTTTTTCCTGGGCTTGATCATCACTATCCACCTTTTCCTGGGCCATCTGTGTTGTCTTGTGGAAGGTGCCATCTCACCAGCCCTCATGAGAGATGGATGATGTCTGACCAGGGCTGGAAGGGAGAAAAACGCACTGTTTTTGGAGAGGGGAACCGGGATGGAGGACTGCTTTTGGCTGCAGACCCCGGGCTGAGCTGAACGTGACTTTTCCCGTTGGTGATTGCTCGGATGGGCTTGAGGTCGGGTTGCTGAGGTTGCCGAACACCGGGTGCAGGGAGCCTGGGATGGGACTGGTCTGGGGACTCTTTCCTCCATATGGGACAGGTGGTGAGGGAAAGGTGATGATGCGGTCCTTGTGTCTCTACTGATCTTCAGAAAGGTGACCTGGCATGGCTGGCAGGGAGGAGCTGGGCAGGTGAAAGTAAGAGATGAATTCCAGTGGTGAAAAGTGGTCCCAGACACCTGGGGATACGCAAACCCTTCCTTCCCCCCATTGCTGAGCTGATGGTCTCACCTCTTGCAGCCTCGTAAGTGTAAGCTAAAAGCTTTCCACAGGGGGTCAGCATCTCACAGGGGATGCAGGACCGGGCTGGGGATGCAGGGAAGGCTGGTTTCCTACCATCCGCACAAGCAAGGCAGAGCCAGGCTTCTGCCACAGCCCTCCTCCTTATCCCAGGAGGTACGTGGCCACCTCCTTCCAGCTGCCTCCTGGAAGAAGGTCTGGTACAGCCCGCCTGCTGTTCCTTTTTTGCTCTGATCACAAGGGCACAAGGCGTCGCCTCAGCCAGGCTCTCAAAATCCTGGATGTCCCAGACAGATGCTCTCCTGCAGGATCGACACCCGTTTTTAACAGCTCTTTGCCTGGATATTTCCATTGCCAACCGTCGTGTTTCCAGGTGGTTCTTAAGCTGAAAGAAATCATTCTAATTTCACCCCATCTTCTTGTCCTACTTCCGAGGATAAGTCAGTGTAAGTATGAAGGGCAAAACCGAATGTACCTGCTCCTAGGTGGGGAAGAGCATCTGTCGTGTTCTTGGAGATCAAGATACTTCTTGAGCCGTCAGTGCTTCTGAGTTCTCTCCCTGTCTTTTGAGGAACGCTGGCATGAACATGCTTGTCCCCTACAGCTGACGCTATGTGTGCCCCAAAACATATTCTGTGCTAGTAATCTGGAGCTTAACACCCAGAAGCCCTCCAAAAAATACGCGTTGTGTTGTGAGCACATCCTTGTTCATGTGCTCAGGCTGGAGCAAGGAGGAAACATCTCCCCACCTGCATCCCAGGCAGGCTCAATCAGCCTTACTTGCTGGTTCAGAGGCATAGTTTATCCAAGGAACATCAAATAGCTCTTTTTTATTTTTGGTGCTGGGTTGTTGAGTGATTGTACATGATTCTGCTTTTTTTTTTTTTCTGTTCATTTTGCAATAGGAAATGTGTTTTGCTAGATAGCCCAGGTAGGACGAAAATAGTTGCAGCACTTCGATCGTGCCTCTGCGAGCACAGGTCCCGAGGCTGTGACAGCACGCGTGAGAACTGGGATACCGAAATACATGCATCGTCCCCCACAGATCCTTCACTGCTCTCGTACCTGGCAGGTGCTCAGAGAAGCAAACACAAAGATCCACAAATTGCATTTGCAGCTGTTACAAATTTTATACAGATACCGACATAAATGCTTGTGGGGAAGGGCTATGGACTTCCCTGAGTTCTGCTAAAAATGTTACACCAGAGGTATCTCATGGTCATCAGCTCCTCGGGAAAACCAGGCTCTGCATGAGAAAATATTCCCTCCTGTTTGTGAAATAATTGGCTGGTTTCCAGTATGTTGCCCTAAGAAAAGAGGCAGAAACTGGACGTTTCTCCATCACGATCAATAAACTGCAGGAGTTATAATGTGTTAGTGACAGATTAATTTAGTGATTCTTTGGATCTCTGACCTAACTGGAATGCAGTCTGTTATGCTTTTGTAGAACTTTGCGTTGCTTTCCCCAGAACTGTCATGCATAGCTGGTGAATACTGGAGCTATCGGATACCAGCTTCTGGGACAGGCAGACCCTGCAATAGCAGGAGCAAGCGTTGGCTCTGCAGGCACTGAAACCACCTTTGCTGATGCCACCAGCATTTAATCCTGGCGAACAAGCACTGAGTGGGGAACTACGCTGCCCCAGCTCTTTTTGCTGCCCCAAATACGTTCCAGGGCCATGTGCAAAGCCAGCAAAAGTTGCACGCATGCTTCTGAAATTACTGGTAAGGGTGCTCCCCCCTAGGAAATTATTGCCTGAAAATTAGATGGGATCTGGAGGATTCAATTTATGTAAATACCTGGGATTGTCCCGTGGATTGTTAGAACAAGAGCCATACTCTAGTTGGCTCCTGGACCCCTTCGGGCTATTAACCTGCATAAATCTTGTTTGCTTCGGAATTGAAATTAGCTCCCTTAACTGCATCAGCAGAAAGCAAGTGTCTCGTTTTCCACAAGCCTTTTTTTAAAGGTAGGCTGAGATTAAATGGCTTGCAGCTCAAGCAGATATAACAGGCTGTGTTGTGGCGATGCAAACGATGTGATATATGGTGTAATTTGGGTCATTGTGCAGAAGAGATGAAAATCAGAATCGTTTGTTGTTTGCTTGCTGCCTGCTTTCTTGCTCCTGGGATATTGTGCCATCAATTAAGAGCTTGTTTCTTCCCTGTGAGGGTGACAGACCCCTGTTTGAGGCGAGGCTGGGAAAACTGCAAATTGCCTTCTGTCAAATGGAAAAGGTTGCGAAGGTGCAAAAATTAATTGGGAGAGAGTCCTGGGGCTGGTCCTGGCTGTGCCCAGGTCAGGCACAGCTAAATTCCTCCTTGTCTGCTAACGGCCGGCTGGGGTTTAATGAGGCGGTGTGTCAGCGAAGGCAGGACAGTCAGTAAGGGACAAGGGGCTCGTGGGTTGCATGACACAGCGCCGGCATCGAGGTTGAGCCAGGATGTCCCCTCTGAGCCCTCCCGTGGTCATTTGGGAAAAGTATTTGCATTGTTGGGGTCCCCGGAGAGCTCTGCCAGGAGGTCCTGGTCTCTCTGGCAGGTGCCTGAGGAGGTGGAAGGACACATCCATCACCTGCCAGGAGGAAAAGTCGCTGCTTGGACCGCTACTGGAAGTTTATATTGAGGGTTGTCTCGTCATCAGCTGCATCCCAACTCTAAGTCACTGGGTTCGGAAAGAGACCTTCAGTAAGACCAGACAGATCGATGGTTATTTCAACTCCTCTCTGATTTAAGGAGAAAACAATGCAGTGAGATTGAAGGAAGCCTTCTGGTTTCTGTGCTTTGTAACTGAGTTTGTTTTGTGCCTGATGTGGGCAGCTTCTCTTGCTTAAGACCTGCATGGCTGGACACTTGGTCAGAGCTAACGCTGTGCCCTGGGGCCATCCTCAGAGCAGAGGGAAAGCATCTTTGCACACCCATCTGAAGACCAGGACTGCAGCAGCAAATGGACATTTTTTTGTCCCCTTTTGGATTTGATTGCCAGCTGCCATTTTTTTTGGAGGATTTGGAGATTTGAGGCAACACTTAATTCACTAATTCGAGTGGATCTCATAGGTAACTTGGCTCTAATCATCCGGTTTGCTCTCAATGGTTTTAATGTTATCATAGGGCTATTTTGCTGGTACGTTTTGTTTTTATTATTATAAAGTACCATAAAAAGGGTGTAAGACCTCTGTAATGCACCAAAACCAAATCACTCTGACAATGAAGGGTGTCTGAGGAGGGTTTCTGGTTGCTTGGTTCTCCTAAGCTCCTGGCTTTACCTTGCACAGCAGAGCCCAACGCAGGCACCGCTGGTTTCCAAGGCAGGGCTCCCTGTGTGTTGAAATAACACCTCATCTTGGGGGGGGGATTTCAGATGGTACCTTGCATGAGGATTTGTTCTTGCAAACTGCGATGCTCCCAGCCACCATGGGTGGCTAAAGCTCAAACCCTGCTGTTGTGCTGCGAGGGATGGGAAAGGAGGCAGCGGGGTTTTGGGGGATGTTTACACAGATTTAGGAGAGGTTAGAATGGAGGTGCCAGCACAACTTTTTCTCCCGGACCGCCTGCCACTGCTCCTGTAAGGATGCACAAGTTGCTGTTGCCTGAACTGAGTTTATTCACAGTCCTTCATAAAACCCCAGCAACCCAAATATCACAAAATCATATTGTTGTTATTAGAATCATAGAATCATTAAGGATGGAGAAGACCTCAAGGATCATAAAGTCCAACCGTCAACCCAACACCACCCAACCCACTAACCCATGTCCCAAAGCACCACATCTCCACGTTTCTTGAACCCCTCCAGGGATGGTGATGTTCATTAGTGCACTTCCACGTGTGTTAATGAGCTTTGCCCTAACTCAATCAGAAAAACCTCACCAGTGAAGCGGTTAACATTGTATGCAAAAACTTCTCAGTGTCTATCCCTTCTTGTGGGTGTCACGTTCACCTTTCCACCTCTGGGTCCTGGGACTTCAGTCTGAGTTACATGGAGAAACTGAGTGTCCACAGGGAGTTATCCTGAGATCTTAGCATGGAGGAGCCTGGGAGCAGTGGTGGACCTCCATTCCTCCTTGGCTTTAGGTCTTCTTGGGTTTACTTTTATATATTTTCTTAACATTATCTTCTTACATGCTCTTTCTTCTAATTGCTCTCCACATTCACAGATTTTTCCATCTTTGTCATTTCCATCTGCAGGTAGTTTACACTGTCCACAAGACTGCCCTCCAGCAGTGACTGCTCTGACCACCATGGGTTGTGGTTGTGGACTGGGACCTCGGGTATCACTCCTGCGTGCGCTTGGCCTCACACCCCGAGTCACAGCCGAAAGAAGGCACAATTAGCTTGGGCCAACCCTGGGATCTCGCACTGTCAGGGCAGCAGAAAGCTCATGGCCTTTTACCAGCAATGGCAGAAATCACATTCATGGGGCTGCTCTGGAGCTGGAGTAACATCTCTCCAAACTTCCAGCCCTGCAGGGAAACTCGTTCCACATTAACCTGGCTGCTGTGGGTTAACTGGGACGGTGGGGTGGTGGGCGAATCAGGAGGAAATGGATTGTGTGCATGGTGATATCCATGGAGCAGGACCCTTCGCAGTCCACGCTTTTGTGTGGGGGAAGATTTTTGTCGTCTGCGTGTTTCTGCGGTGCTATGGTACAGCCCCAGGTCATGCCTGCTGGCCAGGTGCTTGGGCTGGAGCACTTGACCTGTGAGTTCAGCTGGAGAAGGGATGGTACAGAGGGACCTAGGAGCAGATCCCCAACACTACAAAGATGTCATCTGGAAAGGTCTGGGCTCTTCACGGCGGTGCACAGCGGGAAGGAGAGACAGAGCGGGCATAGGCTGAAACAAGATTTTCCCCGTGAGGTCAGCCAAGTGCTGCCACAGCCAGGCAGTGCAACAGGGAGGCTGTAGGGTCTCCATCCTTGGAGATGTTCAAAGCCTGACGAGGCAGGTCCATGAGCAACCTGCTCTAGCTGGCCCTGCTTCGAGCATTGCATGGGATCAGAGATCCCCAGAGCCTGTCTCTGCTAGCCTGCGTTGATCTGTGACTCCAGTTGTGAATGCCATGTTTCCAAGGGTATGAACCTTGGTGCTGTGGTTTTTCTGGCCCTCTTGCAGGACAAGGGCTGTGTTTTGTCCTGTTTGTGAATGGCAGTGGTAGGTCCATACATGGTACGCGTTGCATGGCTTTAGGCTTTTGTTTTGTGACTGCTGTGCTCTTCTGCTCCCCCAGAGCCTTCGTGGCTGGAGGAAGCCCCCTGTTCAGAGTTTGTGACCTTCAGGATGATATGCTGATCGCTAACATCTGACGTCTCCACATTCACCCAAAAAAATGATGTTGTGGTTTGACCCTTGCTGGCAGCAAAACCCCATGCAGCTGCTTGCTCACCCTCCCACCTCCCAGGGATGGGAGAGAAAATTAAAGGGGTAAAGGGAAAAGAGATTCGTGGGTTGAGATAAGAACAATTTAATAACAAAGCTACAACAAAACTGAAAATTATAATAATAATAGTAATATATACAAGTCGAGTGATACACAGTAAACTACTCACCACTTGATAACCAAGGCTCAGCTAACGATCCCAGACGAGGGAGAGTTCCAAAACCACAATCCTGGAAAAGAGATAAGAGCCCGAGCTTCCAAGAGACTGAGAGCTAACTGAGGGAGTGAGATGACCCCAAGAGAGAGAGAGGGAGACAACCCAGACAGAGTGAGAACTTCCAGACAGAGCCTCAGCTCTATCCTGGGCATGGGATGGAACAGACCACTGGCCAGTTTGGGTCTCAGTCCTAAACCTGAGGTCAAATCCTGGGTTGGTCACTGGGGTTGTGCTCCCTCCCTGCTTCTCCTGCCCCTGCAGACACGGGCACAGCAGAGAAGCTGGAAAGTCCTTGACTGTCCTGGCAGCAGCTGTACCCATCAGTATGTGATCAGCTTCTCCTCAGCACAAACCCAAGCCAGCCTCACACCAGCTGCTGGGAAGAGAGTTAACTCTGTCCCAGCCAAAACAGGACAGGCAAGCATGCAGGTCCCCGTATCTCCATCTGCGGCAGGGAACAGGCAGGTCCGCTGCAGGTTTCACGAAGCCCTGTGTTGGTGCTGAGGTCTGCACGTTGGCCTGGGGGTGGTTCTCAGCTCAGCAGAGAGCCTTGGTGGAGGTGACAGGGAGCCAAATGGCTTCCCAGGGGACAGCATGTCCCAGAACCCAGGACTGGATCTTAAGAGACTCAGTTTTGCTTTCTGGCTCTGCTGCTGGCTTTTTTTTGGGTGATCTTGGGCAAGTTGCTTCATCTTTCCATGCCTTAGTTTCCCCAGTCTGTAAAATGGTGACAATAGCAAGGCACAAGAAAGAGGTCCAAGCCCATTTGAGTAAATATAAGCATTTGTTGCTGTGGTTACGCAGAAGCTGAGCTCTTATTTGATGGGGCAATTTTCTCAATATAGGGTAATTTTTAATTTGTTCTGGCACCCGCAGAGTAAACAACCTCATAATAATACAAGCAATTTTCTGTTTTTGCAGAGGAACATTTTCTAATTCTCTGAATCTGACCTTCATGACACAGGGGTCAATTTACTACTTGGAGAAATTAATTGCGCAATACAGCATCAGCATCTTTCTGCATATGCACGTCCATGCCGGTGTAAAAAAAATGCTATGATTCATTCTTCTGGAAAGAAGCATTGAAATATAATGATATTAAGTTTCACTGGAGAGAACCCACCTGTAGAGTTGAAATTTTAGGATCGTTTTTGTTAGATAGTGCTGCTGATGCCTGGACAATTTTCAATGAATATTTGACTATAAATTGCTGAGATGATTGCCATATTTTCCAGTTCATGCTTTCCCAATTCTCAGTGAATTAAAAACTGATTAGAAGATAGGCTTTATTCATTCTCCTTAAAGGAAAAAAAATAATTTCAGGCGGGACAGGCTCTTCATTTTCCACAAACTGATGCAAGAGTGTAAAATTGTGGTTTTGTATTGCAGTTGTGTTTTTTTTCAAAGTTTTCCACTGAACGAGTTACCGATATCTGTCGTGCACACGCAACCCTGCAATTCACTACCTAAAGCAGCTCGGTGCTTCTGAAGACCTGCTCTAAAGAGGTTTTGAACAGTGAGGAAGTAACAAGAGCTAGTGAGGAGCCACCTTCCTCCTGGTCCTGACTAGGATGCTGGTACAGTTTTGAAGGGGGTCCCTCCAGCCAGGAGATGCTGTTGGAGGGGCTAGAAGACAGCAAAGCAAGGCTTGGTCCTGCTGGCTGTGCTGTGTGTGCAGGTGTTTTGGGTCCCGTGTGTTTGGCAGCACCACCGAGGTGTGCTGGGTACCCTCAGCTCTCCAATAGACTGGCCAGAGATGCCAGGGCAACACAGACATGCAGAACATGTCTGCAAAGTGCATGCATGCAAATGTTTAGAGGAAAAGCAATGTGCAATCGTGCAGGATGACACCGGGATGGATGTGGCTCGGATGCTGCAAGACCTTGTCCTGGGTGCAGGTCTGCTCCCAGCTGCACAGCTGAGGCTCAGCCAGGGGGTGTCCGCCAGCTGGGGGTGGGATTTAAAGCTGCAAAGGGGCCAGGGATGATGGCAGCAAAGGCCACGAGCCTGGCTGCTTGGGGGGTGAAAGAGAAGGAGCGAAAACCAGGGAAAGCCAAGAGCTGTGTTCTCCTGCCGCATTTCCCACCGCCCGGTGGGGCTGGCTGTCCCCTCACAGCAAAGCCAGTATCGCTCTACCCCCGTGCAGATCGGTGGAGAGGACAGGCTGCTGCCAGCATGTCGTTTCCTCTCCAGCTGACTATCATTTTCTTCCTTGCTTTTCAAATAACTCATTATTCATTCCTTTTGTTGCCACCGAGTGTTGGCAACCAAGGCAGGCTGGGAGCAACGCCTCCCCGGCATCCTACAGAAGCATCGGGTGTTTAATTGGCTGCTTCACCCCAGGATAAATAAACCTTCAGAGCCTCAGCTTTGACTGTTTAATCAGAGAAGTTAAATGTTTAGGGGATTGGATCACTTGATCTCTTTGCTTAGAAGTTTTCCTGCTTCTCCTTGACAATCTGGACCCGCTGACAGTTGTCAGGAATTTTAAAGATGCGCATGCAGAGGAGAGCTGTAGTTAAAATATTTTTTTTTCTGATTGATACCGGAGACTATTGAATGAGGAAACTGTTGAAAAACGGCAGCGGTGTGCTTCACCGCTCTCTGACATAGGCTTTTCCCCCTGAACTTGGCACCACGGCTGTGCTGCCTACCTGCGGGGAGAAATGACCCCTCTCTCCATCGGGACATCGGGAAAATGCAGCCGGGCTGTGCTCCTGCATCCTCGCAGGGCGGTGGGTGGGAGCAGGAGCTTGCAGCCTGCCCAAACCTCTTGCTTTCCCCTCTCTGCTCTGTGTTTGGCTCCATGTCACGGTATTCTTGAGCCTCCCCAGCGCAGAGCCGGGGTGTCACTGAGGTGGAGGAGCCACTTCCAAGAGCTAGTGAGCGGAAGGCAGATGGTTTGCAATTGCTTTTTTGTTCTGAACTGAAGCGAGACACCGAAATGAAAAATATCTTCAACATTTTAATTGCAAATAAATGATTTGTTTAATTAGATTTTAAAATGAAAACTGTGTTGTCCTTTGTAGCACTGATTTCAGATGATCCCAAGCCTCAGGTGCCACTTTCGTTACAAACCGATATCCCGTAATTCATAAACATTTTTTACTTTAGGAAAAGGCGGAAGAGCCAGGAAGGAGTAAAAGCACTTTTAGCCAGTTCTGGTTAATTAAGACAGAGGAAACAACAGCCACAGTCCAACACAAGTTCCCCCAACACTCTAAAAATCTGTATTTTCTCTGCATGACTTTGGAGTGATGTCTTTTAAAGTGATGTAAATTTTACACAGCACTGTGTGCCCCAGCAGCGGGTGGCTGGAGGATTTGAGTCCTGATGGCACAAACCCATTTGATGGCCACTTGCTCACCAGCTCCTAAGTTTATATACTTGGTGCAGAATCCCCACTTCTTAAATCAGCAATGAGATGAAGCATGTTCTCATACGATTTCAGCGACAGCAACAATAAGCAAATACATCTTCTTTCTGCACAGAGAAGTCAGCCCAGGTCTTGGTCTGTAGCGTTCACCCTCCAGGAGCCAGACCACAGGGCAAAGAGAAGAGCACAGACACAAACAAAAATGAGAAAAACCTTTCTATTTGGGTTAGCATATTGCAGAAGATGAGAGGGTCATTCAGACTGGCAGGCACCTCTGGAGGTCTGTAGTCCAGCATGGGTCAATGGGGAATTCAAACCAGGGTGCTCTGGGCTTTGTCCTGTTGGATCTTGAAATTCTCCATGGATGGAAACTCAATCACCGATCTGGGCAACCTGTTACAGTGCTTGACTGTCCTCATAGTATTTTTCCTTAAATCCGGCTGGAACCTATCATTTAAACGGATTCCTCTTGCCTCCATGGACCAGCGTGAAGTTGGGCTCTGCCTCCTCGACAGCCTCCCTCTAGCTCTCGGAGGCGTGCTGTTAGGTACCCTTCCGCCAGCTCTTCCCCAGGCTGAGCAAACCCAGCACCTTCTCCTATCTCCTCGTAGGGCAAGTGCTCCAGTCCCAAACAATCTTGGTGTCTGGAGGAAAACACAGTCAGAAACTCCCTGCTGTAAATTTGCTGCAGGCTCGGTTGAGGTTGAATTCCTTGACTGTCCTGGTAGCAAAGGTTTGCTTTGGGATATGCTCTTCCTGCTTTACTGGGTTTCCCTGCTTTTCCCTCTCTCAGACACTAATCTCTGACCTGTTTGGGGTCTCTCCGTCCTTTCTGTCTCAATGATGCCAGCAAGATTTTTGGGGGCACAAGACGAGCGTTGATGGGAATGCACATGCAGCAGCAAACCCTACCTTCGTGCTTCATCCCGCTGCTGAATTGTTGCATGGTTTTCAACAGCTGGACACAGATCTGTCAAGAAATCCACCATCCCTTGGTTCCCATCTGTGCAGCCAGACAGAGCTCCTGTGGGATGAGTCTGGGTTCTGGATTTTTAAAAATTGTTTTGGGAAGAAATTAGGTTTCATATGGTGGGGAGTTGAGGCAGAAAGGTCAAAATTAGAGGTGTGGGCAAAACTTGTTCAGTATAACTCAACTTCAGATGGCTTAGTGATAAAGGAGGAACAGACATTTGAACATAAGAAAGAAATTTTTTACAGTAAGAACAATCATTCACTGGAACAACCACCCCAGGGATGTGGTAGAGCATTAATTGCTGGAGGTTTTCAAGATGCAATCGAACAGGGTGCTAGGTGATCTCATCTAATCTGCTTTTCCCATGAGAGGCTGAACCAGCTGATCTTTCAAGATCCCTTCCAACCTGGATTGCTCTATGGTTCTATGATTCTATGATTTGTTTGGTGTTTTTTAGATGAGATTTTCTGTGAGGAAGAAATACGGGGAAATGCTATCTCAACCAATAATTCATTTATTCCTGCTTTCTCTAGGGATTAGGCAAGAAGAGGTGGTTTTGTTTGTTGTTTTTTTTTGCTAATTCTTAAACTCTCTCAGAAGTGGATACATTTCTTAAACTCCACTTAATTTAATCCTCCTGTAAATATTTAAACTTCCTACAGTTCCCTTCTGAGCCCATCCCCTGGTAAATCCAGTGAGACTTTTCTCACCTCCGTAAGTCAGTAACAGTGGTGTGCCAGCTGTTCATGAAAGATTTAAGAGCTGATTTAGGAAAAAAAAACCACCCCAAGATATTTACTCTGTGCATGTGTGGACATAATGTCTGAAAGCCAATATGCAACATGATTGATTTGTGGCAGGTACCAATAAATGCATTTTGGAAAGAGCCACTGTGGCACGTCATCACAACTGTGCTGTGTGTGGGTACCACCAGTATCATACCAGTGGACTGGTGCTGCTTCTCTTGCTCCCAATAGCTGGCACTAAATACACCAGCAGAAACAAAGTCAGTCAGAACTGCTGTTAGCCCCGGCTGAGGATTTTAAACATATAAATTACCCTGTTTTCCTATTTAGTAGTAGAAAACAGGAAAGGAAGCTGGCTGTCTTATGTTTCTGTTTAAACTTTGCCCTAGGGAGAGTGGCAATTTTTGCCTTTTTTTCCCCCATGGTATTGGAGGCAAAGTCTTCCTTTGAAGGATGAGAAATGCCACAGGTAGTTGTGCACTGACACCCAGGATGCTGATCACACTCTCCAGAAAAATTGCTTTGTTTCAAAGACAGAAGATAAACTACGTGTACTAGCAACCGTGGCTGTCGGCACAATGCCGGCTCTGGGAACCCATGCTCTCTGTGTGGCAGTTTTTACATTGGAGTTATCATCTGCTGAGTCTCTCCTGCCTTTCGTCAGGGGGCTGATGGAAGCAGGATGGTTGACTTCCTAATGCTTGGTTCTGGTGCAGCTGGAAGCCACTGTACCCTATCTCAACCATTCCTAAATATTTTTTTTCACATACTTTATAACCCATGTTAGTAATTTACAGACTACTTTCTGGACTCTCTGCACCTTCAGCAATCATCGTGCGCAGCACGCAAAATGCAGAGTTGGGCTCTGAAATATCTACTCAGCTATCAAAGGTATGATGCTTTTGGTGACCTTGCTTTTCACCATGCCTTTTTTTTTTTTTTTTTTTCTCCAGATGTGTTGGCTTGAGTAAAATTCAAGAATTTCGTTCTGAAACTCAGATGTCTGTATAAATGCATTTGTAAATTGTAAAAAGCAACAAAACCCAAGCAAAAATGTGAGCTGCTGGGCTTGTGAAGACAGTTTTCCCATGGATCTTTTACACATATTGTCTCTCTCCCTGGCAGTGTCCCTAATGTTTAATGGTAGGCAGAAATTTCTCTCTCTGTGGGTGCTGTAATTCAGGTTTCTGACTCCTCTCCTCAGCAACCTCTCTTTGTGAAATGTTCAGGAGTTCAGCATCGTGAGGACTGCTGCTCTTCTGCTGAAGTGAGCTCAAACAGGTCAATGGGCAAGAAACACCCAAAGGACCTCTGACATCCAGAGGCAGGATTTCTGACACACCTCATTTCATAAACAAGTGAGGCCAAACTTGACTGCCAATTGTCTACAGGTGAGAAAGGGTAGCTGGAAGACAGTTTGGAGGACAACCAGATGGAGAGCCTTCAGGCAGGAGGAACAAGACCTATGGTAAGTGTTTGGCCGTAGGCCAAGTGTTGGCACTTAGGTCAAAGCCGGTGGGAGTCTTTCAGTAACAAAAGCAATGGCCACATGGAGTTTTCACCCGATACTTAACAGCTCCCTCAGCCAAAACAGGCTGAGCGAGGGCTCAGGAAGTGTCTTGGTGGGTAGAGGAAAACACTACCTCTTTCCAAGGCGCGGGAGGAGCACAGGATGGGGCACCCAGTCCAGCACCCTGCCGTGTAAGCAGCAATGAAATACAGTCCTTTGCATGAGTATGAGCAAGTTGACCAAAGCTGGGCACAAACCTCTAGACATGCTCCTTTCCCACCTTCTGCCAGTACACACCGAGGAGGAGCCTGGACTCTTGCTCGGTATTTGTTTCTTGTCATCAATGAGGTCTAATTTTGGAAACAAATGCCAAACATCCAAAATATTTTAAGAGAGAAGTTTAAGTTTGGCTGAGGGTGACCTCGAGAAGCCCATCTCAGCTGCTCCTGCATGAATGAGGGCCCCATGGCTTCCTCACCTCACAAGTGATGCTGATGTGGGACACGGGTCTCCATCTGGAGTAAGCCATCAGTGAACCAGCAGACTCATCTCAGTATCTCCGTGTTCGCCCTGGGACATGTTGGGCATCGCAGTCTTTATCTGGACAGCTTGTGGGGTCAGGAGAAAGGTAATAGGGTGAGGGGTCTCAGCCTGTGTTGTTCAGGGAGCTGGGCCATGGTGACAGTCTGACTCTCTGCTCTGGCCTGAGTACTACAGGGCAGGAGAGCAGGTCATCTGCAGTGCCGGGGGACCCATTCCTCCCGCCTTTTGCTGCGGTGTGTTTGCAGACGAGCTGAAGAGCTGCTCTGCAGAGAGGCAGGCTGAGCCGCACGTGGGGAAAAGCTCCCTGTCTCCACACGGAGAGGGAAAAGAGTGAATATACTCTTTGAAGGGACATTGTGAATTGTAAGAATTATCCCCAGACTACCAACTCCAACCTCCTGCTCTGGCCAGCTATAATTAAGCCGACCCCAGTGAGGGAGGGAGGGTTCATATCTTGCTCCTTAAATTGTCCAGAGGCTTTGCTGGACTTTGCCGAGTTTTCCAACATCATTAAAGACCCAAGGAGCTGTTTCCGATAATTGAATCTGACCTGCCACATCACAAGTCCTGGCAACACCCGAGCCATGATTACAGCAAGTGGGAGTTTGTCTGTGGGTTGGGGTCCCTATTCTGCCACTGACTTTTGGTGTGCTCCTGGTCACATCCCTTAATCTCCCTCTAGCGAGGTTTCTCGTCTCTAATTAATGGCAACACTTGTACAATATTCCCAGCTCAACGCCCTGTTTGCCTGTAAGGTCTTCAGAGCAAACATCTCTCACAGCTTTGGGGCTATGAGCCACTCCAGGCTCTGTGAGTGCAGCTGCGGACTGTGTCCATAAATTGCTAGCTGTGCTCCATTTGAATGAAATCCCCAGCAACAGAGGTCATTTCAAGACTGTTTATATACACACATGTTGTTCTTTTACAATACGTATATATTGTTCCTTTTAATAGTGTAACCTTGTGAATTTATGTGGTCGCTGGGGACTGTGTTCGCCCAGAGAAATGTCATTTCTCTTTCTGACTTAAACAGTAAGAAGGTGGCAACTTCCTGCCGGGAGGTCCATGGAGACGACAATAACTCCTGCCTGTCACAACAGGTTTTCACATGACTTTTTTTGCGTGTCAGCTGTGTTGCTCAGGGACTGTGCAAAAAATTTATTGTTTACCTTGCCACAGAAAGTGGGGGTTTTTTTGTTTTGATTTTTTTTTTTAAATGGAAACTGTCATAATGAAAGTTGTCCAGAAATAGAGAATGTTGGTAAAATTAAAATTTTTATTTTATTTTTTTGTGGTAGGATATGGAAATACAATTATTTGGTGAAACTGGCAGGGTGGTTCATGGGAGCTGTCATTTGGAGAATACATCTCGTTTCCCATGTAAGTCAGACTCCTTTGTCATATCATTTCCAATGAGAAAACACTGGCAAAAATTTTTCTTTCACAGTCCTAATTTAATGTAGTTCTCTCCCCCCTGCCTCCAAACAACAAACTCCCTGAACAGAACAGAGCAAATCAACAACATTTCTTTGGCAAATAGACCTTGGCAAAAGCTCCAAACTTGGCTGGAGAACAGAAGCCAGAGAGTTG
>NW_010126636.1:0-614 GCF_000699245.1 Pterocles gutturalis
TGTGTGTGTGTGTGACACTGTGTGTGACAGTGACACCATGTCTGTGACACTGTGTGTGTGAGGCACTGTGTGTGATACCAAGTGTGTGACATTGTGTGACACTGATACCGTGTGGGTGACACTGTGTGTGACAGTGACACCGTGTGTGTGACACCATGTGTGTGCATGTGACACTGTGTGTGACACTGTGACAGTGACATAATGTGTATGACACTGTGTGTGACAGTGACACCGTGTGTGTGACACCATGTGTGTGTCTGTGACACTGTGTGTGACAGTGACACTATGTGTGTGACAGTGTGTCTGTGACACTGTGTGTGACACCAACATTGTGTGTGACACCATGTGTGTGTATGTGTGACACTGTGTGTGACAGTGACACCGCATGTGTGACACCATGTGTGTGTGTGACACAGTGTGACACTGTGTGTGTGACACCGTGTGTGACAGTGACACCATGCGTGTGACACCATGTGTGTGTCTGTGACACCGTGTGTGACAGTGACGCCGTGTGTGCCACGTCCCTCCAATTTAGAGACAAGGATGTTACCATGCGTGTGACACCATGTGTGTGTCTGTGACACCGTGTGTGACAGTGACGCCGTGTGTGTGAC